>NC_037680.1:60774521-60887488 GCF_003255815.1 Theropithecus gelada | reverse complement strand
TCAAAAAAAAAAAAAAAAAAAAAAAAAAGATGTCATAGAGGGAATAGAAATCTAATGTCCTTGTATAGTAAGAGAAAAGTGACACTGAAACAATAACTGTGAGTCGGGAATAGGATGTCCAACTCATGTTTTCACAAATGAAAGTCCCTTTTCCTGAAACCCCCTGCAGTTTCGGGCAAACTGGAACAGTTAGTCACTGTATTAGTTCGTTTTCATGCTGTTGACAAAGACATACCCGAGACTGAGCAATTTAGAAAAGAAAGAGGTTTATTAGGCTTACAATTCCACATGACAAGGGAGGCCTCATGATCATGGCGAAAGGCAAGGAGGAGCAAGTCACATCTTACATGGATGGAAGTGGGCAAAGACAGGGCTTGTGCAGAGAAGCTCCTGTTTTTAAAACCATCAGATCTTGTGAGATCCATTCAGTATCACAAGAACAGCACGAGAAAGACCCACTTTCATGATTCAGTCATCTCTCACTGGGTCCCTCCCATAACACATGGGAATTATGGGAACTACAAGATGAGATTTGCGTGGGGACACAGAGCCAAACCATATCCGTCACCTTAAGTGAAGTATCACCTTAAGTGAGGTATGAGACCAGCAGTGAAGAAGTTAGCAGCTTCATAAGGAGCAAATATTTTGTGGGAAAAAGGTGTGATTGCCAGGAAATGGCAATGAAAGTGAAAAGGAAAACTTCTCTCTCCTTATAGGTTTGACTTGGGATAGAAAAAACAAACCTACCTTGAAAAGGCCAGTGAAGCAGTTTTTGCAGAGTGTAATGAGGGCTAATTAAGTCAAGGCTATATATATATATATATATATGAATAGATATAGGAATATATATAATATATATAGGGATATATATATTATATATATATAATATATATATAGGAATGCTGTGACAGTGTTGAGGAAAAAGCAAATGTGCTCAGGATAAAAGAAGAAAAAAACAGAAGTCAATGAGGGCATAGTTCAAGGGTTTTGGAGAGAGAAGAAAGGATGGAGGAATAGAAGAGAGAATCAATGAATTTATGAGAAGTAATAGAGTGTAAGTGCAGGTGACATACAAGGAGCAAAATGACAAATGTTGACTTTGAGGGTGACTGAGGTAAACATGGAGAAGCACTAGAATAAATTGTTAAGTCTCTTTATAACAATAGTCATAAAACTATGGTCTGGAATATTTTTATTTGATGGTATGTTGGCTTCTGAGTCTCTACTCCTTGGTCTGTACAAGGTCTTTTTTCAGTGATGTTGAGAGTGTTCCCTCCAACTTCCTGAGGTTGATGTGAGCAGAATCAGAGGAGCTGCTTCCGGAGGCTACGGCTCTAGGGAGGGTAGAAATGTTGTTGCCTCGGTTTTACTGCAGGAGTTCCCCCTTGCTCTGACCTATGTCTATTATGTGGGCTAAAGTTTACCTATTAACCTATTAGAAGGTAGACAGCTTACCTGGAGTTCATCAGTGTACTAATAGCAAATTCCCAGTGCTAAACTCTACTTTGTTTGTTTGTTTGTTTGTTTGGTTTTATGGTCTCTGGGGTCTCTTCCATAGGAAGTTGCTGTTTATAAATAATTTTTATTTTTCTTTACCTTTCTGTTTGATGTTGTACACAAAAACAATCAACCCATATTATGACAGGCTCTTTAAAATAACAATTTTACATTGTAAAGATCTCAAACAATTTTAATTTGCATGAGAAAATGGGAAAGTCTTTACCTTCACACACTTAAAGCGACTTTTGCATGTGCATTTCTACAATTCATCTAGGTGTCATAAGGAAAACTGTTGTTATTTTATGATTTGCTTAGAATTTTACAGTTTTGGAACTTTGGAAAATGAATGCTAGGGAAATCACATTCGTTAGCTACTGAATATTTAAAGATATTACATCATGCTGATGTAATAGGTAAAACATTGCTTGTGGATTAAGGGACTTCTGGATCATTATTGTAAATTCTTTTTCACAGTATCTTGAATTAATGCTTGATATCCACACTTAAAATAGCTTGGAAATTTATATACCATCTTCTTCTTATTAGACCTTTCAGATGTGGTCAGAAACTACAACATTATATACTAAAAAAAAAATAAGTAGATAGATTTTTTCTACTAGCTAAGGATAACTTTAAAGCACAAATGTTCAATGACAGAAAATAAAACTTACCTGAGCCACCGTCATTTTATTTTTATTTTCCCCAAACAACTCCTTGGTAGACACTAGATTGAGAGAGAGCTTAATATAATTATGTACCTGTGAAATTATTACCAGCTTTGACAGAAATGCCTCTGAGAAATTTAACATCTTAATTAATGTCAAGAAATCTTATTTGCCTTTATAAGGAGAAA
Organism: Theropithecus gelada; assembly: GCF_003255815.1. NCBI lineage: Eukaryota > Metazoa > Chordata > Mammalia > Primates > Cercopithecidae > Theropithecus > Theropithecus gelada. Next base: position 60,885,135 of record NC_037680.1, on the reverse strand, counting down.
AAAAAAAGTCCAGAAGGGAGTATCTGTGCACATTAATATTTTTACATTTTAAAATTCCCAGCATCTTGATTTTTCTCTGGAAGCCATTATAAAATACATGTTCTATGTCTGATAGAACAGATATATAGGCAGAATATGAATAAATCACAGATTTTTAAAGAACTAGTTGTGAAAATTCAAGGGAAATAATCAGTTAAGACACAGTGAAATCAAACAACAATTGATTACCTTCCAAAATATTGACATGTATTTTCTGGGTGAATTTTGTGTTGCCTGGAGTTTGGATGTTAGCATGAAAGACTCAGAAGTATAACAATTTCAGCTTTTTTGAAGTTGATGCAGATTTCAAAAATGAATTGCACTTAATCAATGCAAAATAGTGGTGTGGATTACTAGAATAACATTTTTAAAACAGCACAAAATACAGACACTAATACTTGTATCAACATGGCCAAAAAATTTTCTGCTTAGGGAACCTGTGTGGGAAAGTAGATTATAATACAAATAATAATTTGTGTGAATAATAAATGTAACTGTTACCAGAACCCAGATACCTGTGCATGCATGATGAATATATTTTCTTTCTATGGCAAGCAATCCTCCATGGGAAGTTTTTTTATGGTCTCTGGGGTCTATTCCATAGGAATGGTAATCTGAAAGTAAAGAGAGGGCAAGGAAATCGGAACAGTGGAAGTCTGTTAGATAAACTGAATGTTTCCAGAATAACAGAGTCTTTGAATTCCTTTCTAGAGGGGTGACCTTACCAGTAGCAGATAAGTCTGTTGTTAATGTCTGTTCCCTTCTGGACCTTGTTTGTAGTCATTGCTGATGTTGGTTTTTGAAGAATTATTGTTTTCATGGGCCTGAGAGTTGCCACCCCTTTTTCTGAGGGACACAGTTTCTTTTCTGATAGACATTCAATCTGGTTGAAGTCTAATCTTAGAAACTTTGATGTCGTTGTAACTCTTTACATTGAATTTCCATATATTAAGTGCCAAGGTATTTGAAACGTGGCACTACTGACAGTTGAGGCTGGATAATTCTTTGTTATGGGTGCCTGTTTTGTGTAATGTAGGATGCCTAGCACTTCCCTGGGCTCTCCTCTACTAAATGGCAGTAGCAACTGCCTAACCCCTTCAGTTGTAACAACCAAAACTGTCTTCAGACATTGCCAAATGCAGCCTGGGGTGAGTGGCAAATATATCCCTAATTGAGGACCTTGATTTAGTCTGAAGAGTTATATATTTGCTTCTTAGATTAGAAAGCAAAAGGACACCAAACTTCTATACATTTTTTTGACTTCTTATAATTCTGTAGTTGCCATATACTCATGGCCTAATGTGCTAATGGCCTTTTTTTCTTTTTCTTTTTTTTTTTTTTTGAGTCTGTCGCCCAGGCTGGGGTGCAGTGGCATGATCTTGGCTCACTACAACCTCCAACTCCCCAGTTGAAGCCATTCTCCTGCCTCTGCATCCCGAGTAGTTAGAATTTCAGGCGCACACCACCTCACTCTGCTAATGTTTGTATTTTTAGTAGAGATGGGGTTTGACCATGTTGGCAGGGCTGGTCTCGAACTCCTGACCTCAAGTGATACACCCGCCTCAGCCTCTCACCTCTGAAAGTGCTAGGATTGCAGACATGAGCCAACATGACTGGTGGCTAATGGTCCTTTCTAAACCTTGTGGCTTTTAGTACTGAATTTGGTCTATACTTCTATAAAAGATAGATTTTTTTTTTTTTTTTTTTTTTTTTGCCTGGAGCATTGGCTCATGGAAAGCCACAATGGGAGAACTGCTTGACCCGAGAAGGAGTTTGAGAGTTCAAGACCAGCCTAGGCAACATGTCTCTTAAAAAAAAAAAAAAAAAAAAAAATTAATTGGCCAAGATGTCTTCTTTAAAATAACCATTTCCATGTTGAAAACCAAAAAGATAAAGGACAAGCTGCATTTTCTTTTGGAATTAGCAAGAAAAAAATATTAAAGATATCAGTTAACACTATAGACAATTTGGAAGGAAATTTTTCAGAGTGTAAATGGAAATTTCAAGAGAGCAACTCGGGTTATATGCTCTCACAACCCAGTAGCAAGAGAGATAAGGAAATGTATAGAGGCAGGCAGTTGTAGTAATAAAAAGTTTGTACAAGTCCTCCCTTTCTCTTACAAAGTAAAGACGGAGTGCTGGGGGGGTCATATATGAAGATCTGTTGCTGAGCCACAAACAACAGGGTCACTTTTTCTTTTTTCTTATTATTCTTTACAGACTTTTTTTGAGTTGTTTATTTTCTTTTGCCTAATTCTTTTAACAAAATGTTTAAGATCTTTAGTTATTGTAAATTAAGCCAGCAATATGTGAGTAGAAAAACTGGGAAGATTTAACATTTCCCTAAATCTACTAAAGTAGAACTTAATATTTTCTTAGACTGAATGTATATACAGAATTTGAAATATTTACTTAATAAAATTAACTCTATTCTTTAGAACTTAATTAATACATATTTGCTACATTATCTTCCCTTTCCTCTCTCCCTTCCTTTTTCCTCTTCCTTCCTTTTCCCCTTATCACTTACTTTCTAAATGTTTTTTCAGAATTATACTTTGAAGTAAGTCTTCAATTTTATTGCAAGTTGCCTTAACTTGTGTATGTTCTTAATGACTTTTTCCATCTATCTTCTGCATCAGTACTACTACTCAGCTATAATTTTATGTCTCCTGATGATTCTTATTCTTATTCTTCTTTTCTCTTTCAAGATCCCATTTCGATTTTCTCAATGCATTGTGTTTTGATTAAGTCAGTATTATACTTTGTTACCTATTAGTGATAAATCAACAAATATTTACTGCATTTGAACTTTATGTTAGACTCTCAGTTAGATGGAATTGGACAGCCTTCATGGGTTACCTGTTAAGAAGAGAAATATTATTACCGAAATAATTGCATACACAATTCACTGTGATTGAATTGAATGAAACTATTTAATAGAAGGAGCTGTCACATAAGGTATAGTAGATTCTATTAACTACTGTTACCAATTTTTCTCCTTTCCTATGCTCATAGCTTTTGTCATGAGAGTTGTTTTGGCCAAAGTAATATGAAAGTGTGTCAGTTCCAAGTTAACACAAAGTATGATTTTCCTCATTCCTTTCCCCAGCTTCTAGCAGAATAAGTACTTTGTTCTAGATAGCCCCCTGGTCAAGAGTAATAAGAAATTTAATAGGCAGAGGTACCTTATCTGACCCCAGTGTAAGAACCTGAGATTGAATCATCTGAAGAGAACCAGTCTTGTAAGTGTGATAACAAATGCGTATTGTTTTAAGCTACTAAGAATTTGTGTAATGTATTTTTTGGAGAAAAAAAAAAAAAGGAGAGGGATTATAAATTTAATTTTTTAGATAAAACGGGGAAAATGTATCAGATTATTATACAAGTGTTGCTGCGTGAAAATGTACTTTAATATAACTTAATATAAAGATGACAAACATTTCTTTTATTATATCTATAGTAATTGTTTATGCTTTTCCATTTGACTATTTTCAAAATTCTACATATCATTATTTCTTCTGTTCCAGTTCTAATGCAATGACAGCGAGTAAAAGGATTTGTTAAAGCAAGTCTTTAAGCAGTGTTATGCTGTTTCTTCTTTCAATCAGGGATTTGCAGATGTGATAGATCACATCATATCACTTATAAATATTATAATCAACACACATTTTTAAAAGAGATATGTAAAAGTAGATATCAGAAAGGGGTTGAATTGTATAGTGGTCTAGGCAGAGTGAGAAACTCAGGTTTAAAGGAAATATAATTTAGATTATGTTTATGGCCCTTCTTACTGCCCAGAAATTATACAATGTTTTATTAATCAATTTTTTCTACCATTATTCTAGTTGGCCATTTTATATATTCTCCTCTTTCCTTTAAACTCCAACATAGCTTCATACTCAGCTTATCACTTGCCTCCTATTTCAGTGAGAAAATAGAAGCAATTTAAAGAGAACTCCTCAACCTTTCACTTCCACACACGCCTCCTACTTGTGTCTGTGTCCACTTTCTGCGTTGTCTCCAGTTTTATGGACAAATTGTCCACACTCTCAGTTAGAGTCAAACCCGCTATCTTAGTTAGGTTTTTTTCCCTCCAATAAAACCCAGATTCTGCAACAATGCTTCACTTTCTGGCAGTCTATTTGAGAAGTGATCTTTGGAAAGAAAGTAAAGGAATGAGGAAAGTGGGAGAAGAAAAGGAGTAAAGTCAATGAAATGATTTTAAGCAGCTGGTTACCACATTGGGTATGTGGGATCAATCTGCTGGGGATCCTTTGAAAGATGCCTCGGAATTGTCTCACTAGAATATTGGAAAACTGGAGCATTGACCATGAGATCCACTCTCCTAAGTTGCCTGGAGTGTTATCCCTGTACTTTCCCCTCCTCTCACCACAACTACCCCCATGCCTCCAGGTTGTGTCTACTTTTAGCAAAGGATCTTCTGCAGTGCCAGAAAATGGTTTGAGGAAGGAAGCTATCACATGCAGGGGTTACCGCAGCTGTGGGTGAACCCAGCAGTTGAAAGGATATATAGCGGGTAGTCAGTATCTCTGCTTCAGCATCCACTCTTCAATTGTTCCTGCTCGTCTACTCAAAAACACTGCTCCACAAACTCCCTTCCTCTCTTTTTCCAACAATTTTTCCTTCTTCACTGAATCCATTTTTAATCAATTTAAAGTAAGCTATTAAATCTCCCTTATTTATTTATGTTTTTTCTTGTTCTCATTTGTCTTTCTAGCTACTGGCCTATTCCTTTCCAGCCTGTTGAGAAAAATTCCCTGAAGCAGTTTACACATTTGCTGTCTCCAATTTTTTTTTATTCTCAAATTTTCTAACCAGAATTCTGCTTCCACTGTTTCATTAAAAATGTTGTAAATAATCAGTCATTAATCGCCACCAATATCAGTCCTCTGTGCTCACCTCATTTGACTACACAGTTTTCTTAGTTAGCTCACTTTTTTTTAGCATGGTATCAAAATTAAAATGACTCCCTAGTGTAAATATTCAACCTGGCCTCTCTTCTAACCCCTAGACTTAGTTCTTTAAATGCTTACTTGATAACTTTAACTGGATATCTTAAAAGTATCACAAACTATACCTAGCCAAAATTAAAATTCTGAAGAATTCCCACTTCCCAACCCTCCTTTTTCTCTCACTGTTCAAATCAATAAATAAAAACTCAAGGTGTCCACTTGCTCAGGAAAAAAGAAAGCCAAATTTGATTCTTCTCTTCTTTTTCATCCCTCACATCTGAGATTTTAGCAGAATGAGTCAGATTTAAATTCAGCATATATTAAGATATCACTACTTATCAAAATATGCACTGCCATCAATTCGCCACAGTCCACCGTAATCTCTTCTTGATTATTTAAATAGCCTCTGAACTGGTTTCCCTGCTTTTTAGTTTCTAGTCTTATGCAGTCTAGTTTCAACACAGAAACTAGACTAATCCTGCTAAGTAAAGATTATGGCATATTGCTTATTTATTTTTCCAAAATTATCCCAGGACCTATAAGACCCAAATGACCTTGCTCTCTGGCCTAAGCTCCTATAGCATTCACTCCTCCCCAGTTTTCTCTGGTGAAGACACTGACTTCTTTGATTTTACTCAAACATATTAGACGTACTTCTGCTCAAGGCTTTTGGCATTTTACAGTTCTCTCTGCCTTAAATACAATTTCCTTGATAAATTAATATATTGCAGGGCCCATTTCTTCTTTACCTGAGGCCATTACTTAAATGTAACCTTTTGAATAATTCCTTCCAGGCCACTTTATCTGAAATTTTCATAGCCTCTTACCAACTCATTAACACATTTGTTCTTTTCCCTGCTTTATTTTACTTACTTGAACTTATCACTACCTATCATGCAGAATAATATACTTATTCCTTGTATTTATTGACTATTTCCCTCACTACAACATAAAATCCAGGAGACCAGGATTTTTTGGTCTATTTTGTTTTGTCTGTTTTATTTACTGGGGCCAACTTTTGCACATAATAGGTCATATATATACACATATGTGTGTATATATGTGTGTGTGTACATATATACATATATACACATATGTATATCTTAAATACATGCATATATAAATGAATTAAGACTATACCAAGAATATTGGCAGAGTCATTAATAATTAATTCACATTTATTAACTATGTAATTATTATATACTATACATTGTACTTTAATATATGTTAATAATTATCAATTACATGAATATATGAATTATAATAATAAATAATAGCAATCAATAATGATTAATAAATGATAGCAACCAATAATGATTAATATTAATCAATATATTAAGTGATTATCACCATTAAATCATTAAATTATATTAAATAATTAATGTCAATTAATATATTAATATTAAAAATTGATAATTAACTCAATATTTGAGAACATTAATTTTCAAATTGTTTGTTATAAAATTGTTTCTATCCTTATATTTCATTCCCTTAGTGTCTGTAGTTAGTCTTCTGTGTTACAAATCTTGTCAATGCTATTTGTTTTTTAACCCTAAGCTAGAATTGTCAAATACGGATTTATTGTATTGGTCCTTTCAAATTTTGTTTGTTTGTTCATTGCCTCACATGACTGGAAAAGTGTTGACATTTGTGTTAGTTGGCATTCTCTGAGAAGCTGACTCTAAAACAGGATTAGCAATGGGAGAGATTTATTAGGAGCAATGCCTGTTAGGGGAAATGAGGGGAAGTGTAGAGTCAGACTGCACAGTCAGAACTGTAGCTATCAGACCACCCTGTAGTTTTAATTTCAACAGAAAGAGTTTCAATTTCAACTGAAAGAAAGGAAGCTTAGGTGGAAGTGTATTCGACTGTAGTGCAGTTCTAAGGAAGGTTTGGCAAGGCTATCAGAGAATTCTTGAACTAATGGCACCCCTCAGGGGAATGCCACCTCTCACAGAAAGAGACCTGCCTTAGTAGCCTAGCTGCATTCAGCCACTGGTTAGGAGCAAGCCCTGCAAAGTGTGGCTTCAGCAGGAATGCAGTCACGGACTTTGAAGAGCAGTCATTGGGACATCAGCAATTACACTCCCGGCAGGGCAGTCAGAGATCACTGAGACACATTTTTATGACCACATCATATTTGTTTTCTATTATATGATATTTTGCTTTTAAAAAATCAATAAATTTCTTCAAATTCCCATAATTTAATTTTATTTTTTTTTCAAATTTAGTTAACAATTTGAATAGAAGATGAAAACTTGCCACATCACATTATTTGAGGTCCCTGAAATGCTCCTATTTTGAATAAAAAAATAAGCTAAGACAATTTGCCCTACCACTCAACACCAAACAACCAAACACACTCCACTGCTTTCCTGCTCTTTGGCTTCTCCTCTGTATTTTGTCAAGTGTCAAGTCACCAATTATAACTGCCCACATCTGCTGTGTGCTGGTTGGGTTTCTAGTCTTGGCAGTGCAACTCCACATTCTGACCACAAGACCCTACTGTCCAGTTGGATGGTTCAGTTCCTGTATTGTCCCTTTGCCCAGCCTTCACAGGGAAGATGTCATGATGAAAAAGTCACTTTTCCCTTCATCCTCCTCCTTCTTACTGCTTGGAATATGGGTATGATGTCTGGATTTGGCAGCTGTCATGTTGTGACTATGAGGTGACAGCATAAATGCAAAAGCCAAAACTGCAAGAAAGATATGGAAGAGAGAATCCAGGTCTATAGTAACATCTCCGAATAATAATATCAAGCCTAGGCCAACAAACTTGGGACTTTCTATCAAATGAGAAAAATAAACCCTCATTAGTTCCAACATTTTGGTTTCCTTTCAAAAAGCTGAAGGTATTTCTAATTTATATACTAGTGAAGCAATAGGTGGTATTATTTAGGTTATAAGAAAATGGCTGTAGTATTTTCATAATTTAGGATTTGTATCACAGTATAAATATAAATATATATTACATATATATATATAGTTTCCATCTCTAATTACTGTACAGTAGTACAGAAGGTATCGAAATATCTACATATTATGTATTAATAAAACTGAAGCTAAGAAAATTGGACTGTTTTTTCTTGTAAGTGTTGAAGTTGGATCAAGTATCTGGAACTCCATGTTCCTTCTTACCTTTTTTTAAAAAAATAAATTACATTTATTTTGGAATAAACGTATAGCAAAATTAATCTACTTTAAATGCAGAGTTTGATGAGTTTTGCAAATGTATAGTCATGTAACAAAGACCACAAGAAATGGAATATTCAATCACCCCAAAATTTCTTATGTTCCCATTTGCAAACATTAACCATTGAGTGTTTTAATTACGGAATCTCTAGAGTGTTGTACAGAGGGAATCACACCATCCAGAGTATTTTGTGTCTGCCTTCTTTCATTAGCATCATTATTTTGAGATTCCTCATGCTCCAGGATGCACTGTCTATTTGTTTTCATTGCCAAGTAAGAGTCCACTGTAGTCCATGTTGTTTTATGTATTTAAGAACGTATTCCATGTTGTTCAATTCATTCCCAAGTTAATGGATATCTAGTTGTTTCCAGTTTGGAGCTACTATAGTAACAGTACTGTGAACATTTGTATGCAACTTAAAAAACTAAAAACAAAGAAACGACAGAACCCAGATTTCTTTGCCATTACCCGGGCAACTGCTAAACATCAAACTAAACAATTCAATGTGTATACCTAGTGTCATATCTCAAACACTGATATTATTCTCCACAAAAGAAATTAGACATTGAATTTTTACCCTCATGAGATTATGGGGTGAAAGCAATATATGAGTAGTATTAAAAAATTTTCGCGTATAGTGGCTAAAAAAAGTGTATAAATTAAAAGGATTCTAAAAATGTAAAAGTAAAATGGATTATAGAAACAAATAGTTGAAATGCATGTGGATGTTTGCTAGTTTAGAGTAAATATTGCATGTTCATAAATCAAATTCAGGACAATATGCTCTCACATTTTTGTCAATACCAACCACAAGATATGGCAGGAATAGGAAAGCTGTTTAAATTTTGACACTACAAAATTGAATCTGGCCTTTGAATGCAATATTAAATAGCACTTTCAGAAAAATCATTAAGAAAATAGAAATACGAACATTAAGAACACTAGTTTAAACATTTTGGTTTTCTATAAGAAGGCCTATATGTACATAAGATATAAGCAACAATAAAGATGAGAAGATAAATATACATCCTTCTTTTCTTGACTATTACAATTTTACTTTTGTAAATTGATATATAATAGCTGTGCAAATTTCTAGAGTACCTGTGAATTGTAATACATGTATACAATGTGCAATGATCAAATCAGGGCAAAAAGAGTAGCTGTCATCTCACATATGTGTCTTTTCTTTGTGTAGGAGGTATTCCAATTATTCTCTTTTGGCTATTTTGGAATATACAATCAATGACTGTTAACTATAGTCTCCCTACTGTACTATAGAATACTAGAGCTTATTCTGTCTACCTAAGTGTATTTTTGTACCCATTAACCAACTTCTTTTCATCTCTGCCTCCCCATTACCCTTCCCAGCTTCTGGTAGCCACCACTCTACTCTACCTCCATGAGATCCATACTTTTAGCTTCCCCATATGAGTGAGAGCATGTGATGTTTTTCTTTCTGTGTCTGGCTTATTTCACTTAACATAATGACCTGCAGTTCCATCCATGTTGTTGCAAATGACAGTATTTCACTATTTTTATAGCTGAATAATATTTTATTATGTATACCGACTACATTTTCTTTATCCTCTCATCCATTGATGTTTCTTTAAAGTGTTGCAAACAGAAAAGATTGCTAACACCGGAGGATGTGTCTGAGTTTTGTACTTTTTAAAAATAATCAAATCTGGCTCCCGTTTCAGTTGCTGTGTTTCTAACTGTATAATATGCCAAGGTCTTTTGAAGGTTCAGAAATGAAAAAAAAAATTAAAGAAAATTTATGATATTGCAGATAAATTGATAACTTCACTTTGTTGAAAGCATTTGTCTAGATTCATTAGCAATATAAAATTAACCTTGGGTGAAAAGTACATCAGACTTCATATACATATAAACTGATGATTCTCTCCTTTTTTTCTGAGATGTGATCATATGCATCCAAAGATGCTAGTAATTCCGGTTCCCATGTTATATGTCTATCTTCTAATAAATGCATTGAAGGCAGCATTTTTCTTCTTTTTTTACTATTTTGGGTTGTTTCCCAAATATTTAAATATTTGCTACTCTCAGTTTTGCCTTTTCCACACACTTTAACAACTTTTAATGGAGGAATAATGCTTAAAAGCTTTTACTTGTAATTTTGATTATTATATAATACTATTGTCAGACAATATGGACATTATTATTCATGCTTTTTATTTTTAAAATACTTTTTCCATGAATGTTCATATCAGCCTTATTAAAAATAGCCTAAACTGTAACCAAGCCAAATGGTCTTCAAAGGCTAAATGGTTAAATAATTGTGGTACATCCCTACCATGTAATACTATAGTTTGAGCTATAGTACAAAGGATATTCATGCAAAGGATTTCTTGAATAAACTTTAAGGCAATTATGCTGAGTGCAGGAAAAAAGCCAATTTCAAAAAGATACAACCTGCGACCTTCCATTTACATTAGATTCATGAAATGACATAATTATAGAGATGTTAGTTATATAGAAAGGTTAGTAGTTGCCAGTAGTTAAAGATGTAGAGGAAAGAGAGGGTGTGTATATGAAAGGGCAAATGAGGGAGTTCAAGGTGATGATAAAGTCAGTCTTTTAATGGTGGTGGTAATTACACAAAGCTACATGTGTAATAAAATTTCACAGATCTATGTACACACACACAAATGAGTACAATAAATAACTGGTGAAATCTGAATAAGCTCAATGGATTGTACCAATGTCGAATTACTGGTTTTAATATCCTTCTACAGTTATGCAAGACGTTAACATTGGTGTAGGCTGGGTGAAAGTATACATTTCTTTGTATATCGTGAATCTACATTTGCTTTGAAATTGGAAGTAGAGAAAATACATGTAGCAACAGACTGAAATAGAATGCAGAAACTGATGTGAGAATCTAGCAGAACTTTAACGTGATCTGTGAAACTTGAAAAATAAATTAATTACGAAGTATTAGAGTAGGTATTACATGTGGAAATAATACAAAACTTCAAAATAAAACCCTTACTTTTTTTAAATTCAATGATCTATCTTGCACTTTTATTTATCCATGATTTTGTGGTATCACAAATTGGTCATTTTGAAAATACTGGTTCATAGAGTTACATGGATCTTACAAACTTTGACACATTTCCTTACACAATAGAAAAATATCACAATCATTAACAACACCACAAATCTCATGAGGGAATTAATTCAGTATTGGGAAGCTGTGAAGCTTATAATAAAATCAACAATAGAAAGAGCGTAAGTCTTTCAAAATTATAATTTTTGCTTAAAAGTTCACATTTTATCTTGGCAATTAATACTGCATTAGTTTTCAATGTTGTTTAGTGACTTGCCATAAATTTAGCATCTTAAAACAACATATATTATTTTCATAGTTTCCATGGGTCAGAGTTTCCAGAGTCTCACAAGACTAGAATGCAGGTGTCAGCCAGGCTGCATTCTCATCTGAAGTCTTCACTGGGGAAGAATTGCTTCCAAGCTCATTCAGTCTGTTGGCTGAATTCATTTCCTTCCAGCTCAATGACTGAGGGCTCTTTTTGCAAGCTGTCTACTGGAGTCCTCCCTCAAGTTTCAGTAATTTCTGCTTTTTTAAAAAAGTAACACGGCCGGGCACGGTGGCTCACCCCTGTAATCCCAGCATTTTGAGAGGCCGAGGTGGGTGGATCACTTGAGGTTGGGACTTCGAGACCAACCTGACCAACATAGAGAAGCCCTGTCCCTACCAAAAGTACAAAATTAGCTGGGCATGATGGTGCATGCCCATAATCCCTGGTACTTGGGGGGCTGAGGAAGGAGAATCACTTGAACCCGGGAGGTGGTGGATGCATGAGACAAGATTGCTTCACTGCACTTCAGCCTGTGAGAGGAGCAAAACGCTGTCTCCAAAATAAATAAATAAATAAAAGTAACACATGGTTATGGCATATTATACGGCAATTTATGTATGTATCCCCTACATTTTTAGAGACAGTATTGTCGCCGGTGTTGCCCACTGGGCACACAATTCAAAATATGTAGTGAATACGAATCTCAAGGCTACAAAAGTTAAGTGTGCAAGAAACGACACATTATTTGTTAACCGTGCTAATTGGACTGTGAATTTAAACCCCTGTTCTGCTAGGCTAGAGGAAACAACAAACTTCTTCTCATTTTTCCACTTTTAGTTCTTAGGGACCTTAATACTGGTGGTTTATAGTGGTAACAAGGGGTCCTCTGTTCATCAGTTGTTCACATAAATACTGGAAACACCTATCATTGCATTTTAGGACTGAGCTCCCTACCTGTTTCATGTCACTCACAGAAAAGGAGGATATTGTGAGGGTGACTATGCTCCAGTGTAGCCATTTCTCTGGAAATTTGTTGGCTCGGTCTCCTCTACTTCAGCACCTAGAGATGTGTCTCATCTCTCCTTCCCTCTTCCCTTCTTTTTGTAGGTAACTTTCTGGATTGTTTGCTTGAAGAAGTTGAGTATCTGCCTAAGCAGGGGATGCAGGGAAGTAGGTACAGATACAAAATAAAATATGTAGAGTAACATCTCAGAATATTATACCACATTACCCTTAGTAAGTCTTCACATTCATGCAAATAATATTGACATGTTTTCCAGATGCCGTTAACCTTCAAATTATCTTACTCGTATTATCAGCTTTCTTGTACTTTCCCTCAAGGAGTAAGAAATAAAATTGGTCTGATATTTACAATCATTTTGTGACCCTTGTGTCTTAGCCTTTGATGGTGATTAATTTCTACTCCCTCAAGACTCCCTTTTGTAGCACTGACCCTCTAATAGTACTTTATCCATGATAGAATGATAGAAATTTCACTGAGGCAGATTGAGCTGAAAATAACTAGTTCCTAAACTAGGAAAGAACTGACGTCTGATTTCAAAGTGGCTAGATGTAGTCAATTTGGTAGGAAACATGGTCAGATTATCTTCTCATTGTCCCTGACTCTATATGCCCAGACTTTGGACTTCACAGTTCAGGTGATGTGCCCAGTTTAGATGACTGATGGGTAGAGTGGTCACTAGAGTGTATAAGTGACAGCCCTCATATTCGACCCTGTAATTGGAACAGACATATCAGAAGAAATGGATATCTATGGAGCTTTGTTTTCTGAAGAATTTCATTCCTCATTGCTCTCCAATTCTACAAGACTCTTGAAACTTGCTCTAACCTATGCAATACAAACCATAGATTATTTCCCAGTGGAGGCAGTTCATTATGACACGTACATTTTTCATAAAAACATGTGATTTTCAAAAGTTCTACTGGGGAAGAAATATTTCACTCTGATGCTGGACAATTTACTTTCCAGTGTTGTTATAAAGTTTGTTTGTTTTCCAAGAGCCAATTTCTATATATGGTCCAAGGAGGGCATATTGGAGACATATTGAGAGAAGTTCTCATGTTTGGCACATTGGTGGAGTTTCTTCATCTTTTTTTAAGGGTTACTTCATTTTAACAGCTGTTTCTTGAAATACTCAAACAAAGGGTTTCCATTGGCTTCCCCAATGTCTACAAAGCGTTGATTAGGACATTTAAGTCCTGAAACAAAGCTCTGCTGCCTTAGCCAGTGCTGCTAAATACCTCTATCTAATGCCTGGCTTCTCTTGTTAAAATGACTGAGAGATCAGCCCAACTCCATATTTTTCCGTATTTAGTCACTAGGACATTCTGTGTATGTTTTGCTTATTTAGGTTAAGCTTGAAGCAGAACTCACCCAAGTCAGCTCCAAATAGTTCAGATCCAACCATCCCGAGTCTGAAGTTCCTTAGACCAGTATCCTTCCTACTCCATACAATAATTTAGTTCTTTTGAAGATGATAGTCAGAGGAAGAGACTTTTAAATTCACCTTCTACACCAATGTCTTTCCATTTATTTTGCCAGGAATAAGAAAAAAAAAATCTCAGCATACTCTAACAAGTCTGGTTTTCCTCTTCTTTTTATTCTGCTAAATTCTGCTTCATCTACTCCGTAGTTTTAAAATACTTACCAATGCTCAGTCACAGTCATTCTCTTAACAATCCCCTAGAGTCACCAAAAGCAGCAGCAACTTCTGAAATTATATCTTAGTGTTGGGTGCTATTTTTGTTCATCTTCTCCAATAATCTCTATTAAATTTTTTAAATAGCTGAATTCATATTTGATGCAACAACTAATAAACTTATTTTATTTTTATTTCTCTCTGTTATGGCTTACTTTTTGTACATTTTTTTTTCTTTTCCTCCTACTAGCTTGTTTGGTCTATGTTATATTTATCCCATTCCACCTTCTTTTCAAAATTTTTTTCAAGGTGAGTGTTCCACTGTACCTTTTCATTTCTATCCTGCTAACATCTTAAATAATGAAAGCTTTTAAGTATTTTTATTGCCTCATTCTTAAGCCACATTTACAATACCAAAGGAAACTTATTTTCAAGTGTCATTTTTATCTCTTCACTTACACTTTCTCATTCATACTATTGTAATCTATTTAAAGTTAACTAAAACTAGCTATAAACTTTGTTTCTTTCTGTTTTTGTCAGTTTAGACAGATTTCTTTCTTATGACCCTTTCTCAGAATACAAGAGAAATATATTCTTTGAATCCACATATTTACCTAAATAACTTTCTTTTGTCTAGATGGATGAATAATGACTTAGCTGGGTGTGAGATTCTTTCTGATTCTTTTTTTTTTTTTTTTTTGAGACATGGTCTCACTCTGTTGCCCAGGCTGGAGTGTAGTATACAGTGGTACGATCTCTGGTGACTTCAACCTCTGCCTCCGGGGTTCAAGTAATTCTCCCATCTCAGCCTCCCGAGTAGCTGGGACTACAGGCACATGCCACCATGTCCACCTAAATATTATATTTTTTGATAGAGACAGCTTTCACTATGTTGGCCAAACTGGGCTCAAACTCCAGAACTCAAGTGATCTGTCTGCCTTAGCCTCCCAAAATGCCAGGATTACAGGCCGAGCCACTGTGCCTGGCTCAGTCTGATTATTTTTAAGTACCTTGGTATGACGTCTTAAATGATTGTTTAAAAAACATTTTTTTTGCTCTTAGAATTTATGAATTATACAACTACGTGCATAGCTCAAGTTCAGGTATAAGCATATATTTTCCCTGTAATTTGGTAAAAATGTGCTCTCTATAAATTCAAACCTTTTTTTTTGAGTACAGGAAAAATTTTTCTAATATGTCTTTGGAATATATTTTATTCTCTAATTAAAAACTTAATTAGTATTACCTATATAAATTTATTTCTTCTTTTTGAAACTACTATTATCTCAATATTAGTTGTTCTAAATCTGTTTTAAAGACAAGAATGTTTTCTCTTACACTGTATTTTGAGTAAAAGTTCACTCTGTCTGCTAGTTGGCTAATTTGAATTATTACCTTCTTTCGTATAAGAAATATGAAGTACTAAATGCTGAGTAATATAAAATGCTAAGTACTAAACTTTTATAGATTATAAATTTAAGGTACAGAAAGTCTTTGTGTGTCTGCGATTGCTTTACTTTAGTATCCTAAATTCCCATGTTATATCTGATAAAGGTATCATTGTCTTTTCTAATAGTGTATTTCTTCTTATCCACCTCTCCCACGTGGTCCACTTCATCCTTCTCTCAGTAGTTGCTGAATCTCATAGATAAGTTTCATTTTCCTAAATGTTCGCTCACTGGAAATCAGATTTCACTGGTATTGTACCTTACTTCTGGGACACTTGGCAAACAGTGTCTCTGTCCATATATGTTAACAGTGCTCCAGGTGGTGAGCTGTGTCTCTCATTTATGCACCTGGAGGAAGGCTCTCTCTTTCCCCAACTTCTCCACTGCAAATGCTTCATGGGCTATGTATCAAAGTCCACCTAGAGAAACAGAAATCATACTAGCTATTTCAAAATAAGAGATGCAAAACACAGAATGTATTCCCTGCTCTTAGAAGGCTGAAATACCCAAGAGAGAGTGATATAGTTCAGAGTTGGGACTTTGGAAATGCATGGAGCTGCCACAGCTGGGATGGGTAAATAGGGAGATTTTAGTTAGTACTGAATCCTTTGGTGTTTGCTGCTAACATGGAAATGAATCTGAAATAGTATCAGTGTTGCTCTCTTCTTCAAACTTCTCAGTTCTGATCAGTGCCTGATACTGGCTGAACACAACTGAAAGCAAGCTTGTAAGGAAGTCTACAGTTTAAACATTCTCAGCTTCAATATTTGAAATAGGAATACAAGAGTAGGTCTGGGACCAAGAGCTGAGAAATTGAAATAAAATAATAAGAAAAAGCTACAAAGATTGCAAAGTTATAAAAGTTGAAAAGTAAGCATATTTCTACTGTCGGGGCAAAGTGAATATCACAAAGATATTTGCCTCTTGTAGCTTCCTAGAGTACAGAAAGTCTTGCCAGCTATGCACACTCATTTTACACTATTGAAGAGACAGAGAATATGGACGTTCATCCACTATACCAAGACAAATATGTATTAGATCCCTGATAGTCAGCAAACTATTTGAAAATATTTGACATTTTGTAAATGCAAAGAAAGATGGAAATACATTAATGTTCTGAAATAAATTCATAATAATTGTTTCTATTTTTGTGCCCTTGTGATGGAAAATGTCTTATTAATCATCTTCATTTGAAATGTAATTTGCCAAATACAATTATCTTGTGTGATCTTTTCTACGTTGGTAATCTGCTAATTTCTTAAAAGAACAGAAAATTCTTTAAAGTATATATCTAAACACTAAAACTAAAATGATTTTTTATAATTTTTGAACTAAATATTCAGAAAAATAGTTTTGAAATCATTTTTGATTCTTAATCACAATGGCTTATTAAGGTGTTTGATTACTTGGTGTACTTAGTGACATTATCCTCCTGTGCTTTTCATATTTTTCATTCTTCCTTTCAGATAACCAAGAAAATAAATAGGTTCTTCGTGATTTTTTTCTTAGGAAAAGATAAAGAATGGTGATAAGTCATTTTGCAATATGCCTATCTGGAACCTCTTTTTAATTTGTAAAGAATGGCTCTCCTAGAGTTTATGAAAAATTTAAAGATAAACAATGACTACTATTTGCATTTGCTAGTTTGCGGATCACTCACATTTCATTTTATTGTCTGTATAGTACAGCAATAGTTCCAATAATGTATTTTTTCATTGTTTTATACATGAATTGTCAGTGAAAACCAATATCAAGTGTTCCTCAGGGTGAATAAATAAATAGGACATTATAAAAAACATAAAATAAGTGCATTTTACAGGTAGCTAAAATTCCATTCTTGGGAAATTTAAAGAGAAAAGGGGCATTCCAACCTAAAAGGAGTTTCGAAATCCTTTGACTTCTTTTAAAACTGACTTTAGAATAATTGTGCCTGAAATATTTGTCTAACCTTGAGCAGAAACTGTTGATTAAAAAGAACTACATTGGCCTGGCGCGGTGGCTCACGCCTGTAATCCCAGCACTTTGGGAGGCCAAGACAGGCGGATCACGAGGTCAGGAGGTCCAGACCATCCTGGCTAACATGGTGAAACCCCGTCTCTACTAAAAATACAAAAAAATTAGCCGGGCGTGGTGGCGGGCGCCTGTTGTCCCAGCTACTTGAGAGGCTGAGGCAGGAGAATGGCGTGAACTCGGGAGGTGGAGCTTGCAGTGAACCGAGATCGCACCCCCACACTCCAGCCTGGGCGACAGAGTGAGACTCCATCTCAAAAAAAAACCAAAAAAAACAAAACAAAAAAACCCCCACTACATTAATCATTTATATTATGCAAATAATATATATTTATTGGTAGTTTCTATTTTGTGAACATAAAGAT
This sequence comes from Theropithecus gelada, assembly GCF_003255815.1. NCBI lineage: Eukaryota > Metazoa > Chordata > Mammalia > Primates > Cercopithecidae > Theropithecus > Theropithecus gelada. The sequence goes on along the minus strand of NC_037680.1, from coordinate 60,867,106 downwards.
AACACCTATTTTTACATAAAATTAATAATTTTAGTACACCAACACAAAAGTTTAAAAGATGCTCTACTTCATGACCGCGTGTTAAATATTGCTCTCAATTTGGCAAACATGTGTATACATATCTATATGTAAAAGTAGTATGGAAAAGGCATATATTTATACTATAGGTCTATTTATAATAAGCTAACTCATGATGTACCTGTTATTTTAAAGCTTTTTTTATTCAATAAATTGTCATGACTTAATTTCCATACCTGATAGGGAGTGTATGTTATTTTCTAATGTTTATGTAGTACTCTGTTGTATGTACATATCATCATTTAAATACACATTCCCATATCAAATAGTTTTCAGTTTTTAGCAGTATAACATTCAATGTTGGGATGAACAAAGCTACACATGCATTTTTTCAGCTCTTTTTCAATTATATTCTTACAATAATTTCTAGAATTAGAATTAGCAAATCAAATCATGTACAGTAGTCCCGTTTATTGGTGGGGAATACATTCCAATACCCCAGTGGATGTCTGAAAGCATGAACAGTACTAAAGCCTATATATGCTCTGTTTTTCCCTATACAGATGTACCTATGATAAATTATAATATATAAATTAGGCACAGTAAGAGATTGACAATAGTTAATAATATAATAAAACAATTATAAAATATACTCTAATAAATGTTATGCAAATGTGGCCTTACTCTTTCTCTACCTGAAAATATTTCATTCTGCTGTATGCCTATTTTCTGACTGCTGTTGACTGCTGTTGACTGCAACTGGGGAAAAGGGAAAGGGGGATGTACTCTATACAGCCATGTGATGCATAAGAGCAGAGAGAGGTTCTGAGAAAGGTGTCCTTGGGCTATTTCCTTAGGTAAACATCACAGAGTGTACTTACACAAACCTAGATGGTATAGCCTACCACACGTAGGCTACACAATATAGCCTATTGCTCCTAGGCTACAAATCTGCACAGCATGTTACTGTTCTGAATACTGTCAGCAACTATAACACTATGATAAGTAGTTTTGTATCTAAACATAGAGAAGGGACAATAAAAATACAACACAAAAGGTAGAAAATGGTCCACTTGTAAAGGGCGCTTACTATGACTGAAGCTTGCAGACTGGAAATTGCTCTTGGTGAGTCAGTGAGTGAGTGGTGAGTGAATGCGAAGGCCTAGGACATTATTGTACGTTACTGTGGACTTTATAAATCCTGTACACTATTTTTATATACATTTAGACTACACTAAATTTATAAAAATATTTTTTCTTTAATAACAAATTAATCTTAGTTTACTATAATGTTTTAACTGTATAAACTTGTTTTTAACTTTTGAATTTTTGTGGTAACACTTCACTTAAAACATAACCACTTTTTACAGTCATACTAAAATATTTTCTTTCTTTATGTCCTTATTCTATAAGCTCTTTTCTACTTTCAAAATTTTAAATTTTACAAAACTTTTAAAACTTTTTTTGTTGAGAACTAAGACACAACATGCACATTAGCGTGGGCCTACACAGGGTCAGAATTAGCAATATCATTGTCTCCCACCTTCACATCTGGTCCCACTGGAAGGTCTTCAGAGGCAATAACTGTCATTTCCGATGATAATAATGTCTTCTTCTGGGATACCTCATGAACGACTTGCCTGAGGCTATGTTACAGTTAACTTTTGTTTTCATATGTAGATAAAAAGTATAGTAAATACATAAATCAGTAATACATTTATTATCATTATCAAGTATTATGTACAGTGCATAATTAAATGTGCTATGCTTCTATACAACTGGCTGCACAGTAAATTTGTTTACCCAGTATCACAACAAACACATGAGAAGTGTGTTACGCTGTGTTATAAGGAAGGCTATGATGTCACTAGGGATTAGGAATTTTTCAAATCCATTGTAATAATATGAGATCACTGTTGTATATGCAGTCTGTGTTGACAGAAACATTATTATGCCTCACATAGTTGTAGATAAATATTGATAGTGTACCATTAAACTCTCTCACTAAACTCTCTCTACAGAAGAGATTTGCAACTTTAACAATCAGAAAGGATGCCTGTAGTGCCCATTTCACTCCATCCTAATTGATATTCTTAATAGTTAATTATTCAAATCAGTTTCTCAATCTTGGCACTATTGACATTTTGGGCCAGATAATTCTCTGTTATAATTTTGATAAAAAATAAACAAATATTTCAATCTGGTATGTAGTAACTTTAATCATATTTTTTCTATCATTTTCTTTTCTGACATATATATGTAATGTAATAATGATAAAAATGGATATAATTAGTTCAAAATTATGAAATATAGCATATATTGTATATTTAATGTTTTTATTTGTTTAACATTGGCACATTTAGATTTATTTTGTAAGGACAAGATAAGGATTGTGATATATTTAAAGCAACAGCAAATATCTAGGTAATTTTACCAGTACCATTTATCAATGATGTAAGATTAGACAGAAGCACAATATTCCTGGTGAAAGACCAGAAAAAAGAATATATTCTAGACAACGAGAAAATGATCAGGATCGCCTATAAAAGGAAGAAAATAAAAGAAGCCTGGCTTAAATGCCATTTTGTAGACAGGGTTTCAGGATTTATACAATTATTGAACAGCTTGATGAATGAGGAAGATAGAAGCACGGACATTTAATTATCACAAATGAAGAACTTGGGAAATGGCAATGATATGGAGGCAAAACAATAAATTCAGATTTTGAAATGCCTAATACTCTGTCATCAGGCCTTTGTTAGATTTCGAATTGTATATATGTATTGTATAGCATCACTGATTTAATTAGTGAGAATAGATGCCCTATTTATATGAGGTAATGTTTATAATTACTTTTAACTAAATACACTTCCACATTCTAATTGCCCTGAAATATACAAATATAATATCATATTTAATAAAAATATGTAAAATAATTATGGTAATTATTTATAATTTTATATGTAGAAAACCACATAAAATAAATATGGTGTCTTATTTATAAATAAAAACTTTATTTGATTAACAAGAGTAGAGTGTAATTTAGTATTCCCACTGATCTCATAAATATTTATTTTGCAGAATGTGTTTCTTCTTCAGCAAAATATAGACACTATAAACTATTAACAATAATCTTAAAATTACTTGTTCTACATAAGACTCTTTATGCGTTTTTTGGGCAACTATATTACTTTGCATCTTATATTCACAGAAATAAAGAAATGTACCTATATCTGTAACTATGACGTTTTCATACAGATTATAAAAACATATATTTTTGTAAAGTGAAGAATGTTCCTCAATTTTAAATTTAAGACTGTAGATCTCTTTTTACTTTCATAATTTTTCTCTTTGTCTTCGGTTTCAGCAGTTTAAGTATTATATTCCTGGGTGTGTGTGTATGTGTGTGTGTGTGTGTGTGCATGTTTCAATATTTATCCTGGTTGGTGTTCTCTGAGCTTGCTAAATCTATGATTTGCTAGTCCGTCATTAATTGTGAAAAGTCTCCAGTCATTATAACTTCAATTTTTTATTCTGCCACATTCAATCTTTCCTCTCCTGCTGGTATTCCAATTACACGTTAGCCCTTTGAATATTGTTACACGTTTATTGAATATTGCCTTCTGTTATTTTTCATTCTTTTTAGTCTTTGCATTTCAGCTCAGGAAGCCGTTATTGATATATCTTCAAGTTTGCTTATTCATTTCTCATCTGTGTTGAATCCGCTGATGAGGGGATCAAAGACATTCTTCCTTTCTGTTACTGTTTTTTTTTTTTTTTTTTTTTCATTTCTAGCATTTCATTTTGATTTTTTCGTAGAGTTTTTACCTCACTGTTTACATTACCCATCTGTTCTTATTTGTTATCTGCTTTTTCCATTACACCCTTAAACACACTAATCATAGTTATTTTAAATTATGTGTTGGATAATTCTAGCATTTGTGTGATATTTGAGTTTGGTTCCAGTGATTGCTTTGCCTCTTCAGAATGTGTTTTTTCTTGCCTTTTGAAATGTCTTGTATTTGTTGTTATTGCTATTGTTGAAAGCCGAATGCTGTATTAGGTAACAGAAACTGAGTTAAACAGGACTTTGGTGTGGAGAATGATGTTAATCTGGCTGGGAATCAGGCTATGTTTAAGGTTTGTTGTAGCTATAGGTTCCAGAGGTTTCTAATCCTTATTTTTCTCTTCTTTCTTTACTTTGGATTCATATGTGGCGGCCCCCTCAGACAGATTCTGTGTCTTGACAGTCTGTCATCTGTATTTTGTTGCTATTATATGTATGGTGGACAGGGTAGGGAGATAGAGCATTGTATAATTTTCCAATTAAATCTTTCTTTTAATAAGTCTGTGCCTCAGGGTTGTGACTTTCACGAATATTTCTCTAGTTATATGGTTTATTTTCTCCTGATCCCTACTCCTTTTCTTGATTACAGAGTTTCTACTATGATTATTTCCTTTAATGTCTGACCTCTGTTGACTGTGCCACACCCACCTTATGTAAGATGGAAAGAAATAGGAGTTGGACTGGGATGAATTCCCTTTCCTCAGCTGGGATAAAGATAAAATGCTCTGGTACAGTCCTTTTGTCTGAATGTAGGCCTTTTCTTCTCTCTCTCTCTCTCTTTTTTTTTTTTTTTTTTGAGACAAAATCTACTTCTGTCTCCAGGCTGGAGTGCAGTAGCCCAATCTTGGCTCACTGCAACCTCTGCCTCCCGAGTTCAAGCGATTCTTCTGCCTCAACCTCCCGAGTAGCTGGGATTACAGGCACGCGCTGCCACGCCCGGCTAATTTTATTTTTAGTAGAGACGGGGTTCACCATGTTGGCCAGGATGGTCTTGATCTCCTGACCTCGTGATCCGTAAACCTCGGCCTCCCAAAGTGCTGGATTACAGGTGTGAGCCGCCACGCCTGGCCTGAATGCAGGCCTTTTTTATGAGGCTGTTCTGGCCATCAGTCATTATAATTTATCGTCCCCTTCCCATGACAAAACCACAAGGGATTTTGTCCAGTTCCTCTCTACAGGAACCTGGGGTTAATAAGAGGAAAGCCCATGAAAATGTTTGAGGGTCCCACTAAGATCATAGTTAGCCCCCAGGGTTTCTCTAGCAAGGGAATCCACATTCAGCCTCCAGCAACTTATCAAAGTTAACAGGTAAGTGTTCCCACCAGTTCGTAACCCCAGCAGCCTCTGCTCCAGGTACGCAGATCATAGCTTTAGCTGGATTTTCTTGTCTTTCTCGACTTCTGGTTGTAGGTAATTTCTCCTACAAAATGTATGAAAACCCACAGTAGAATGGTAGAAAAAGAGTAAGAGGTAAGAGACTGATCAGAGAATTAAAAAATATCAGGATGCTGAAAGAGAAGACAGGGTTTATTAATTACTTTGTAGCATTTTATGTTACTTTAGAAAATTTAGATCATACTTATTTCTATCAGTAGAAAGTTTTAATTTTCTAGTAAAAAATGTTGTCTTTGACACAGAAAGATAAGCATTGTATGTCCTCACACATTTAATTATATTCCAAAGAGCTTATCTCAGAAGTTGAGATGAAAACATTGGAAGCATAAATTTTGAATACAGATGTAGAGCTATGGAGTTAGACATGCGTAATTCTAATATAATCTGTAGAAACATACTTTGAATATTCACATATAAATGTTTGAATGATGAGTCAGCATAGTTATACTGTTCACAAATTACTATTTCATATGGTATACAGTATATATTAGAAAGCTATAGAAAGGGATTTATTAAACATATTTAAATATATGTAGTGATTACATGGGTTACCTATTGGTACCAAACTATTTTACTTGTTTAAAGCTTAAGACTAATGTCTGTTATTGAAGTCGCATATAGCTACTTCATATGACTATAAATCTAATTGTCTGTATGTGATCTCAACATACATCTCAACATTTTAAAAACTATAAAGTGATATATTCTTGTACTTTTAATGATTTAAAACAGAAGCCCAAAAAGTAGGAGTGTACACCAAAGACATCTGTGTCACTTTTGCCTTAAGGCAAATATTAGAATATCTAAATAAAATATATACAAGATATAAGCTCATAAAAGAAGTTATCTTTCTTATGTATGTGTGTCACTGTTAGGATATATTCAGTATTAAAAGCATAATAATAGGAACATATTGAGACAGACAAAATTAAAATGATTGATAAAGCCCAACAATATTTATAATGATATTTATAGAGTGTGGAATAATGACATTATTTATTTATTTATTTATTTATTTATTTTTGAGACAGAGTCTTGCTCTGTATCCCAGGCTGGAGTGTAGTGGCGCAGATGTTGGCTCACTGCAACCTCCGCCTTCAGGGTTCAAGTCATTCTTCAGCCTCAGCCTCCCGAGTAGCTGGGATTACAGGTGTGTACCACCAGGCCCAGCTAATTTTTGTGTCTTTGGTACAGAAGGGGTTTTGCCATGATGGCCAGTGGCCAGGCTGATCTTGAACTCCTAGTCTCAAGTGATCTGCCCACCTTGGCCTCCCAAAGTGGTAGGATTACAGGCATGAGCCACCATACCTGACCCTAATTATATTATTATTGAAGTTCATAAAAATACAATATTTCAGGTTATCAATTATGAATTTTATATTAAATGTTAAGTATTTATTTCTTTTGACTTCAGTAATTTTATTTTCCTAAGTTTACCCTGCATAGGTAAGCCCATATGTTCCAAAATAATAAGGGCTAAAATTGTTCTCTGGAGAAAAATTTGTAATAATTAAAAGTTAAAACCAACTTATTTAAACATAGAGTACCTTTTAGTATGTTTTCACAAAAATACTGTTAGTCATGGAAAAATATTATCTAGAATTAAATTTGTTCTGTGGAAATATGTCTATTACTACTATTGTGCAACATGAAAACAATTTCTGAAAACTATAGATACAGATAATTTGAGTAAATTAAAACACATGTACTCATGGAGATACTTGGTTTGCTATGCATCATATATTGATAATATTTATGTATTGCTGATGAGTTATAAGCTGTTCTTATTCTATCCTTTGTACTTTAATTACAGCTTTATTAGGATATAATTAACATACTATAAAATTCACCCATTTAAAGTATACACTGTTTTTTGTATATTCATAGAGTTGTGGAGCTAATTTTTCAATATTTTCATCACCTCAAAAAGAAACCTCATATACATTAGCAGTCACTTCCCACTTCTCCACACCCAGTGTGCCTTGAAACCACTAATCTGCTCTCTGCCTTTGTGAGAATTCTCTGTACTTTCTGCTAAATGTTTCTGTAAACCTAAAGCAGTTTGCAAAATAAAGGATATTGATCTGAAAAAATAAAATTGCAAATATACATATCACAAGTTTTTAATAAGGACTGAAATATTACTTCCGTAGTTTATTTAATAAGTTCATTACAAAAGAAAACATATTGCATGCGATACATCTAATGATATGATTACATGGCACTTTTAGGTATCGTATGAAGGTTAAAAAAAAGAAAAGAATATTAAGATTTAGAGTGATTAATCTCTCATACTTACATCCATATGCTAGACTCTAGCAATTCACTGATGTTCTAATTTATTTCCTTTTTTTTAATTGGCTGCCTGCCATCCATTGTTTATTTCCTAGGTTTCTACATGAATAGCAGTAAACTATTAAGTAGCTAATGATGGTTACCTAAGTGCCTGGTTGCTAGTATGATAATATAATTAAAGAAATTGGAAACCTGCCATAATTACACATCAGGAAGACAGGGATAATCTTCATGGTTACACGTGTATCCTAGACTCTATTATCTGAGCTTTTACCCATCCATGCATTAGTTAACAGAGCTTTGATAATTAAACAAGAGACTCAACATTAAGGACTCTTATCAAATTGAATAAAAACAATCTATGCTTTAGAGTCTTTCATTGTAAATATATAATTTATATTACATTATCTGGAAAATATGTATGTTTACTCATATTTGCATAACTTAACCATCCCGACTATAGATAACATTTATAAGTAGGTGTTATTGACCTATCTTTTTTGAGTGAATAGCAGAATTTCTCTTTCCAATAAATGCAGAAAAATATTTAGTTTAGTGGGAAGAGACTGAGGTAAATAATTATTTAACTATAAATCCTTCAGAACACCACATCCACTATATTAATATTTGTTAATATTGAGACCTGATCAGCACAGAGTGCCACGTAACAAGGGCTTGTGATGCCTTGTTAAGGCATTTGTGCACAAGTGATTATAGCATCATTATTTACAACAGACAGAAAGAGGAAACAACCCAAATTTTTGAGGAACCGCCACACTGTTCCCAAAGTGACTTTCTCATTTCTCATTTACATACAATGTATGAGGGTTTCAATCTTTCCACATTCTTGCCAATTCTTGTTACTTTCTTTCTTTTTGATTACAGTCATCTTGGTATCTCAAAATATACATATAACACGGTATATTTTGTTTCACAAATTTTGTATTCATTCAGAAAAAGTTGAAAAGTGAGTAAATTCTGTGTATTTATAGTTATTAAGTGACATGTAAACTATATTTCCTGTTCACATTTTTCTACATTTAATCTTCTGGGTTTTTAGATTTCACTGGAGGTTGGAGGTAGCAATAATGCTAAGGTAGCTAACCTTTCAACATTCTTGGGTGAGGTGATCTTTTGGTGAAAACAATTCTGGCATTTCTCAAACAACTGGGGCTGAGGCAGAAATAAGTTTCAATGAGCAAGTGTCAAATTGGGCTGCTTAACAAACTCTAATCATTTGAAGCAAAGGAAAGAAACAAATAGACAAATGTGCTCCAGCTTGTGGGAGAATAACCCAAAAGAAACAACCTGACACATTGGCGAAGATTTTAGGCTCCAGTGGTCTGTGACATGCTAGAAAAAGCCCCACAAGGTAGACAGCAACTAATTACACCTTTTTCATCCTAGGAAATAAAAAAAAGGAGCATGAGAGCCTAAGTATTAATGGCTGTATATTCTGCTCTTGGGAATAATGCTGTGACATATTTATTTGGAGACAGGTAGCTTCTAGGGCAAGTACTGGAGTAGGTACAGGTTGGGACACAAGAAACTCTCAGGTTTATTGTATGTGAGTCAACAGATTCTAAGTTACTAGATGTGTTTGGGGGAGAAAAAGAGGCTCTGTGGAATTTTTGGCAAATGCCAATAGGAAAGTCGCAGTGCAGACCCATGAAGTTAGGTAGCAAAGTCATGATTCCCACAACAAAGACGTTTACATCATTCGTAAGACAGCTCTTAGCATAAAAATGATCTCAGTACATACTGAGTTTCTAATTAAGGAACATCGTCACCTGGGTACTGCCAGACCAACCCAATCATAAGATAAAGTGGGTCTAAATGCAATCCATCCTAAAATGCATATGTCACTTTCACAATTAGGTTCAAGCATAACTAGAAAGTCCAAGGAAGCTGTACTAAACGTTGACACAAACTACATGTCACTATCATTGTTACATTGATGTATTTACATTGTCAGACAAAAGTCGTCATGGGTGATTTTATATGACTAGCTAACGGGGAATGAAACACATCATGAATGTGCCAGCCTTGTATGTAAATGTGAGCTGAAAATGAATGATTACTGAATTAGAGGCACACTCAGTGGTGACCCTAAAAGACAGTGGGGGCAGGAAATACTCCTCCAGTGGTTATAGTTGCAGGAAATGTACTAAGTTATCTACTTTCTGTGGATAGAAGATAACTTGAAGTAAGGATATACATGCATTCAGAGGCAGTAACAAAAGGATCTGCTCGCTGGCCAACAGATGGGAAGGACCAAGCTTGGAAGATGCAGAAAAGTAGACCTCAGAGAGGAGCGTGTGGATAATCAGCAGCAATAGATATTTCTTCCTGACATTTTAAACATACAATAAAGAAAATGCTGAAATGCAATTAGAAAACACTGATATTCATTTCTATGATATAAATTAAACTATTAAAATAGAAGTTATCTTTATTAACATGGTGAAGAAAATGAAGTGAAAATAGCTCTGTAATTTTTTGATATCTCTTCTTCAAAAGGTGTAAATACTTTCTCTTCCCTTGAATGTGGGTCAGGCTTAGTGACCCACTATTTATGAATAGAACATTGCGGAAGTGATGCTATGTTCCTTTTGAAGCTAAGTTGCAAGTAGAATATAACTTCTGCCTGGCTTTCCAAATGAGTATATGATATATTCATGTAGAAAGTACACACAGTTTTTAATGTTTAAGAAAAAATTAAATACCATCACTATTTGATAATGCAACAATAATATGACATGATGGATATAGAGAGGTTGAAAGAATAGAAAAATGCAGATAAGGACAAAGGCACACATATCCTTATCTTATAAAATGGGCAATCACAACCATCAATATGTAAAAGTATAAGCATATTGCTTTAACTGCAAGAAAAACAAAAAGGACCTAAAATTTTTTGGAGGGAGAAAATAAAGAGGTCTTATCTGAAGCTGATAAATTGAAAAACAGCTATAAAAATTGTTTATAATATGCAATTAATTACAAGAGACACAAGCAGAAAAAGAGTAAAAGTGGTTTCTCTAGGGTATAATACAAAGAATAAGGAAGGGAAAGGACAGAAGACTCTTGCTTTACGTAATAAGCCTTTCTGTACAATTTTATCATTATACTATGCTTAAGAATGCATTGATTAAAATGTAAAAAAAAAAAAAAAAAAACCTCCTAAAAACTAGCCAGAGTGCTGCAGAAATACAGAATAGAAGCACAGACAATGGTTAATTCTACATGTCAATGGCCAGTGAGCCCATATATTTGTGATTTTTTAAATGAGATTAACATTTTAAATCAGCAAACTGTTGGTTCCATTTTCCTAGGAGCCCCAACTAATGCAAGACCTGAAGTAAATTTTGTACCGGCTTCAGTGTAATGTTTATCAGACAGTGACTCTATAGCTGTGTCTAGAAAAATAGGAATTAATGATATGGTTGAGACTAGACTGAACATTTTAAACAGAGTATAAACTATGTCCAAACATCCAGAAAAAAAGATTCTGAATGTTCAACAAGTTGAACCTTTTACAGGATGTATCTGGAATAAAGATGTGTTTAGAGAACGGGATAAAAGACTCAGAAGCAGGTAAGAAAAGACCTAATAAGCTTGAACTTATTCAAGGACTCGAGGCAGAGAAAGAGTAGTATGATCAAATTAAAATGTTTGACAATTACCTTTGTATAATTACGATGGATAGGAAGGAGCATAAAATTGCAGACCAAAGGGCAGTTTAGGATTCTGTGGAACTAAGAGAGAAATTAAGGCCTAAATTTTAGCTACTGGTGCTGGTTAGAGAACAAGAGGTATTTAAGATATAAAAATGACAGAAATATACGACATTGGATATAGCTAGAAGAGGGAAAATGATTATTGAGATAGACTTCCAAGTTTCTAACGTGAGAGACAAGGTGAATTGTTAAGTCATTCACCAAGAGAGAGGATGTAGAAGAATAAACAGGTAGAGCAGATGGTGACTGGGGCTGAGCCTCACGGTAGCAAATGGATGAGAAGATAAGCAACAGGATAAAAGTCACCGATGCAGTTTTGAAATTTTAATCTTGTTAAATTTTGAGCCACTACTGCTATTTTGAAATAGCTATAGGTTGGTGCAAAAGTAATTGTGATCTTTGTCATTAAAAGTAACAGCAAAGATTGCAATTACTTTTGCACCAACCTAACATGTCCAATATTTCATTGTATATAGGAGACCTGAAGCTATAGATTTGAGTATCATTAGCATATAGATTGTAAGTTAAGCCAGAAAATCTTTAAATGTGAAGGAAAAATAAATGAGAGTAAAATTATGGAAAACTTATTGTTTGATATATAACATAGAATGTACCATGATGGTAATCTTTAGTCTCTCAGAGAAGTAGGAAGAGTCAAGATGGAATGGTTTTACAAATTTTGGAAAATGAGAGAGCCTCAAAAAGTAGTCAAGAGCATCAAGCAGTATCCAGCAGTCTATTGAAACAAAAACTGTAAATTAAATCTGGCAAATAAAAAAGACTTTTTCTTTTTCAGTTCAACAGAAACACCATGAAGAGAGTTATTTGTATGATATTATAGGACAATAGGACTGTTCTAACATGGACACAGCCTTTTTCAGTGCTGATGCATTCATACATACTAATGTGCATGTGTACACACTGCAAATAAAGAAGATATTACTACAACTATTAGACTATTGTCAACAGAGAGGGAAAACCATATCACAATGTGTAAAAATGTGAATTTTCATCAAACTTGAAAATCACTGTGAATAATTTGCAGAACTTTAAGGAGTACCTGGGAATGGGAAGGAAACTGAAAGACCAAAAGGGGACAAAGGGAGAATACAACTAGAAAGGAAAATAAATTATTAAATTATATTGGCATAACTTGGTCAGCTTTGAAAAAATATTGTATTAATAAATATTCTATATTCATATCCCATATCAAAATTTATAGTAAGTGACCTTAATATTTTTAAACTACTCAAAAAGAAGGGAAAAATCGGAGTGAATGCTTATCAAATGTCTGGATAGAAAGGGCTTTCTATGTTTGCATATTTCTATTAGTTTTGTAGAAGTGTCAGTTAGGGATGAAGGGGCCAGCAGGAAAGCAAAATACCTCTTTTTCTTTGTAGGTTTCTCAACCTTAAAAAGCCACATCCAACCTTACTCAGGCAACCTCACAGGCATCAATGGCTATAAGCAGGATACAGTTAGTTAATGAGACTTTTAATTGTCCCCCTTGAGGTAGGTTATATGGATGCATGGGCACATAATGTCTTAGCTACTATGTATCAAATTTGAAACATTGTGATGTGCCAACATTCAGTGTTAAAACAGACATATTTTATCTAGCACTGCCATACCTTGTGGGTAGTATTACAAATAAAAAGAGCCTTTAGAAAATACTTTTATAATATATCAAAATTATCTGTATCATTTGCCTTCATATTATCACTTGGAGATTCTACATTAGGTAACTAATTCCATATAAAGATATATAGGTGTGGTGGTGTACACCTGTAATCCCAGCATTTTGGGAGACTAAGACTAGTAGATCGCTTGAGCCCAAGAGTTCGAGACCAGTTGGGCAACATGGTGAAATCTCATCTCTACATACATACATATATATATATATATGCCAGGCGCGGTGGCTCATGCCTGCAATCCTAGAACTTTGGGAGGCCGAGGCAGGCGGATCACTTGAGTGAGGTCAGGAGTTCGAGACCAGCCTGGCCAACATGGTGAAACTCCATCTCTACTAAAAACAGAAAAATTAGCTGGGTGTGGTGGCACGCCTGTAATCCCAGTTACTTGGGGGGCTAAGGCAGATCACTTGAACCCAGGAGGCGGAGGTTGTAGTGAGCCGAGACCACGCACCTGCCCTCCAGCCTGGGTGATGAAGCAAGACCTTGTCTCAAAAAAAAAAAAAAAAAAAATTACAATTATTTACTTCATTTTTGGCATAATATACATATAAAATTATAGATAATGTATATATTATATATGTATATATACATAAAAATTCAAGAAAGTTAATTATGATATAAAGCAGAAATAATCCATAAATTCCCAAAAATAATTTAGCTAGATAAATTTTTGCATATCCATTGAACAGTATACAAATAACTAAAATGGTTTTTATAAAAATGAATCAATTTGGAAAGTAATCACAATAAATATTAGATAAATGTACACACTAATGTACATATGTATAGAATTATATATAATTTTTTATTTTATTAAAATTAATGATCTATAGAAATGACAAACAAAGCCTGAAATGTACAAGGACCAATGTATAATCAAGAATATCCAATAACCTTAATTATTTAAGCAGCTGGTACTAATACATATATACATACATACACCAATATAACAAAATGAAGTTAGGAACAGATACATAAATTTAATACAGGGACATTATGGGTTAGTAGGGGAAAGTGGCCCATTCAAAAGGTGCTGATGGGATATTTACTATTGCTATTGAAAGATAAATTCTAGATCTTTACTTAATGTTATGTACATAAATATAATAGATATAAATTAAATATCTAAAATTTAAAAAAACTAACTTTGAGAAGGATTCATAAGCAAGTTATCTATGATAACAAGGTAGGAAAGATTACATACTCAAGTCTCAAAATGTCATACCATGAAGGACTAGATTGATACACTCAATTACATGAAAACTTAATGAAAACCTTCTTTATGTAAAAATATATACAGAGTGAAAAGAAAAGCCACAGTGGGAGACAAGTTATATGCAACTTTTAACAAGATATGTAAGTATTTTGAGTATTAAATAACTCCTATGAAGCAAAAATGAAAAATAAGCATTTGTTAGAAGACCAAGCAAATAATATGAACAGAAAATATATGGGAAAAGATATTTGAAGGCTAGTAAACATGAAAATGTACTCAAAATCCCTAGCAATCAGATAAATACAATTTAAACAGAATGGGACATGGTTGATCACCAAAATAGATTAGCAAAAATAACGTTTATAAAATTGCATAACACCAGGGGTAGGTGATTTAAGAAAAATTGATTCATACATTTCTTTTGGGAATATAGCTGGTACAAACATTTGGAGAAAATTTAGTTGTAACTAATTTGAAAATGTATATACTCTGTGACACAGAGTTCACCAAATATACATATTTTCTAGAATCCTTGTACATGTAGGCAAGAAAACATACAGAAAATATTTCCTGTGGTATTGTTTGCAATTGAAAAGGCAATAAACAAATTAATGATCAATTTGCAGGAAATAACTAAACTGTGGTTTATTTATACACTGGAATACTAATACAAAGCACTTAGAATTACCAAAATAAAGCTACGTGTAAATACAGCAATTTTCACCTAATATCAAAATATTTAGGTGAAAATTGAGTTGAAAAAAGACATGTTTATCATTATGTTATCTATGAAATAGTGAATTATGCAATGATATTTATATATACCTGTGACTACATATGCATATTAGAAAGCTTCAAAAATTAACAGAATAATTAACAGTTACTTCAAGTGTAAACTTAATCTGGAAATAAAACTTTAGAGAAAAAAATTGAAGGATTATAGTTACAGCTGTATGTTTTAGCTCATAAAAATATATCTGAAACATATATAGTAAGATGTTAATATACATTAATCATAGAAACATTATGAATTTTTTTGTTTTGAATTAATTTTTCTTTTTGGTATATTTTATAACTAAACTTTATAAATAAGTAATATAACAGCATTGCAGTACATTTAAAAATATAATAAATATAGGAAAAACTAATATTTTAACTATGTCATGTTTCTTTGTGGTCTATTTCTATGTGGCATGTTATATAATATTTACTATGGGTATTTTTTATTTCTTATTTTCCTCTCTTTGATATAAAACTACTCTCAACATCTCCACAAATGTAGGATGCAAACAGACGATGACTCAGATTTCACAGTTTTTTTCCCTTGCATTTAAAGACTTGTGAACACATTTAATTCTTTTATGTTGAGTAGATACATGAATAGGAATTGAATGTGGCAAAACTAAGAAACCCCATGGCAGATGGCCTGCACTCCTAGTAGTATTTGCTATACTCAGAACAGTGCTTAGGCATATAATAGCAGCTTATTTATGTAAATTAATATTTTCACATCATCCCAGAGCTGGTACAAATCATAGTGAGAGATCTTCATTGCCAAAAAGCATCTACCATTATTCTTTA
The DNA here is from genome assembly GCF_003255815.1 of Theropithecus gelada. Taxonomy (NCBI): domain Eukaryota; kingdom Metazoa; phylum Chordata; class Mammalia; order Primates; family Cercopithecidae; genus Theropithecus; species Theropithecus gelada. Next base: position 60,851,320 of record NC_037680.1, on the reverse strand, counting down.
CACAAAACATTTAGGGAACTAACACTCAAAAATAGTTCATGCAATTTATTAGTGTATAAAGGGGCAACTGTAGATTAACGGTGGAGAGAAAGAAACTGTGCAGATACCTATTATCTGGTTCATAACCTCTGATGATATAGAATAGTATATAAACCAAGGAAAGAAAAATAACTGGATAAATAGAAAATTGAAGTAGTTGTAACTAATTCATAGAAATAGGCTATGTTTCATGTTTCATTTTTCTTCAGTGTTTAGTTTCATATGATGTCTCATTTCATGGGGAAAAAAATAGACTGGGTTTATTTCCCGAATTTAGGTGCAGGTACATAACTTCCATGTAACCCACCTTGACTGTATGTGGATGCCATCAGATGCCTGATACATTTGCAGCACTTGATGTCTATATGAGTCACCGTATAAATAGTTTTAACCTTTACTTATTAAAAGGAATGGTTATTTCGGGTTGCATATATTACCTCTTCATCTTTTTTGGGACACAGTAACATAGAAAAGAAGACAGTGGCTTATTATCTGCTGTAAAAATAAGGGCACAAAAAAATGGAGAGGTAGACTGAATCAGAACATTCTGAGAGTGAACTGCAGTTGAATATTTTTAAACTGGAGCATAACCTCAGGTTAACTTTCATGACCATCTCTGGCATTCACATCTTTAAAAAAAGAGTGTATCTCTAATGACTGCGGCATGTTTATTTATATTTTATTTTACCTTTTGCTACTAATAATTTATTGGAAAAAACTGCAAAGAATATTTTGCTTTTTACATTATTATAGTAGCAAATTAATGAAAAGGCCTTCAATCTAATGCCCTGATACTATTTTTCAAATGTATTATTTAGGTGCAATTGGAAAGAGAGAGAGAGAGAGAGTAGGTGTGTGTGGGGGGTGGGGGGTGGATACAGCTGGGGAAGGGAGAAATACACTTTTGACAAGAAAGAAACAGCAGCTACATCTGCTAAGTTTCTGTTTCTATAAAAAGAATACCTGCTAGCCTGCTGACATGAGGCAGACTAAACTGCAATATTGAAAGATTAAGGCCAGCTGGTGTTTTTCCAGTTGATTTGCATTTTTGAAGCTCAAGGTGATCCCCTTTATTTTTAACGATGTTGATGCCTCAAAAAGTTGGCATCTTATGATAGTGAAGTTACCTCTTTTAAAGACATAAGTAATCAAGTTTGAAAAACACAAATAGAAACGATTAACATCAAAGTGGTTAATTTGCAATAATTGCTGTGTGAATGTTTACCTTGTTGATTAAATCTAACTATTTATAAAGGGCCTAAGAAAAATCTATATCCTGAAGATATGTGGGAAGGGAGCAAGAATGTAAAGAAAGAAATTATATACCTATGTTGGAAGGAAGAAAACTTTCCAAGTAAATAAAAAAGAAATTCACAATAAAAATTAGATTGAATTCAAGAAAAACTAGCTCTGCAAGTCTATTAGACAAAACATTACTTAATCTTCCATATTTTGTGTATAGTAAAGGCAACTATTGCCCACTCCCTTCATATTTATCCTTGCTCCTAGCGCGCACACATACACACACACACACACACACACACAAACAACGATCACCACTTGTAGACCTTACTCTCTCTCTTATTACTGCCAGATCATATTTAACTTCACAATTCCATGTTAATGTATTCTGAGAAATGGGTATGATTTCTCAATGCTGCAAATATTATTGAGGCTATTGTTTGTATGGTTGACCTGCTCTTACCATATTTGCTTATTGTATATTATTACTATTTTCTGACATATGTAGTTTATTAATATTTTTTCAATTTTACATGCATTTATTTTATACAAAAGTAAGTATTACATCTCATTCACATAAATTCTATAAAATATGAAAATCAATTAAATTTTAAGGTACAGTTTGAAAAACTAAAATCAGATCAAAATGAACAATTTACACCCCAAAACTGAAACTGCTGCTTAAAATATTTTTAAAGAAGAATGAGTCCTGCAATGAGTGAAAACTATTCATATTAAACATCAAAACTACAGACTTAGGGTCATATTTTACAAAATTGATTCATATTTAATTTGTTGAGGTTATGTACACTTTTTAAGGATATAGCTACCATATATTATACTTAATGTTTTGTTATCATTATATAAACAATTATTACTCTGAGCATATTTAATTTAGTAACTGAAGAGTGGACAAATGCATTAGAGGCTATTTTACTACAGAAACTAAGTAGACAAAGACATCATGAATATTGTATTTCTTCCTACTGTACTTTACGTAATTTGGTCCTAACATGTAATGGTCTTTGCCTAACATTTTAAGTACTTTACAATAAAGTGGATCTTATGAAATTTAGTCTTGAGCCACCACATATTGGTGGATTATCAAGGCATATATTGTTTGTGTGGAGAACTATAAACTCTTTTTGTTTGCAGCAGACAACTTAACCCATCTTTTTGTCAGTTGTCTTTTCTAGGTATTGAGTGCTTTCAATTCTTAGATGCAAAGTCTTCAGAAGTCATTAAATGTCATAATTCTATCAAATATATGAGATCCTTGCTATCAAAAATCATGCCTGGAAATAAAGACAACTTGTTGAACATGCTGTAGAAATATTTTACCAGCCACATTTTGAACTTCAAAATGTTTTTGAAATAAAATGTGATTTTGGTGAGTGAAATACTTTAAAAACAATTTTTAAATAAATAATAACTCAAAAAAACAATTAACTCTGCTAAACAAATGAGCATGGCTTAGGCCTTTGAAAGTGATGTTTTTGAATACAAGAAATGTGATAAATTCAACAAATGATAAGTATTTACCATGTGCTCAGCTCAGTAAACAATAAAAAGTAAAACTGGCATGTCCTTAAAATTTTCAGTTGCATATGATTTAAGGTTACTTTGGAATATAGTGGTTAAACCAACTTTCTAATATCATAGCAAACTTAATGTCAGACATTGAAATCATTAATTTGCTTAGTTTTGAGCAAATTTCATATATTGATAGATTAAACCTATTTACCTGTTTCAAAAAATCAAATAAAAACATGAAAACCAAAGTTTATTGATTGTGGTATTTAGTTGGTATAAGGACTTTCCTTATATGTGTTAAATGGCTATATCCTAAAAAATTAAAATCTCATCTCAGAAAAACAAGTAGAAATTAATTTAATTTATAATGAGAGTGACGACGCAGTAGATAAATTTACCCAGGACTTGTGGCTTTTGGATTTTGGTAAATGTGAATAATTACATATTTTTTTGGATTCACATTAACTATGTTTGAAACATTAATACAACATTTGAGGTCTTTTTAAAAGTAGCCTTGTGATATTGTCTTAATATAATTATTTGAAGATCTGGGGCTATTTACTTTGAAGGAAAGCAATTTTAAACTGCAACACTGAATCTATAGAGTTCTTAAATTATAACTTGAAAGTCATGCACTCAATGAAACCATGACTTTCTGCAATATAAAATCTAGTCAAGTAATCATAAGACTATTTTATATACTAATGAACTATTTAAAATATAATATAGGTAAATGTGTATTTAGATATATATATATGAGCGAAGAAGGTTGCTGATAAAGGAGACATGGTTATTAAGAAACCATTTTTGTTTATTAGATGGATGTAGATATTAAAAATACTACTAAGATGTACTGGCAAAAAAATGAAAAGGGGAATATTTTATAGCACTTCAGTGTAATAAAAACAAGGACAATGTTGTCTTCCCAAATTAGCTTTGAACAGCAGTTCCTCAAATTACCTTATACGTAAGACTAAAGGAGTTAAGCCTGAGTTACAATTGTATGATCTATAATATGGAATAATAGCAACTTCTTATAAAGTTGTGAAGATAAAGTTAGAGAAATTAAAAAGTGTTTACCATAGTGTTAGCAAAATAGCAGATGCCTAATAAATATTAGTCTAGAAACAGTGTAACATTAGATAACATTTTAGTTTTGAATGTTGGAAGTTATTAAGGGTAAACTAGATGAATTTTTAAGATAGAGTGAAAGCTAGAGAGATGGATAAATAGTACCATGTAATTCCTATTTATTTGTCTTGCTATTTCATCATATGTAGGCACAATGTAAAATCAGAAAGAAAACAAATCAATGAATCTCTGAGGGTAAAATGATGATCAGAATAATCTTTTAATTTAGTACAGTTAAGTTATTGGGTTCTGATAATCTAATGGTGGCAAGGAGGATATTGATAATTCAACTGAAACTCTATTGAAATGATAGAGTTTTGACAATGCTACAGTATTTTTTCTGGTAATCAAATTTTTACAGAAGAGGATTGTCAACTTGAAATTAGAAATTTGTACTTTTGGTTTCATAACTGAAAATTGTCATATTGAAATGTATTAATCATTAGATTTATGTTACCACAGATATATAAGTACACAGAGGTTAAAAATAATCACTATTCTTTCCAAAATTATGCAGACTATATATTCCCCTTAAGAGTTCTTAGAAAATTCCTGCCCTTGTCTCTTTTAATTTAAAAAAAATGCCAAAATTTGTGAAACAGTAAAATGCACAGATCTTAACTGTAAAATTTGATAAGTTCAGAAAATGTATAAACCCACATAAAAAACATCCAATTTATAATACAGAGCGTTTCATCACCCACAAAAATTTCCTCATGGTGCCTTCAAGTAAATTCCCATCTCTTATAGATAATTCTTGAACTCACATTTTTCATAACATATTCAATTGCTCTCATTTGATCTGCATGTAAATGGAATCAAAGATAATGCCCTTAATTGACTTAAGTGACATTTATTGTACTCTCCACAAAATAACAGCAAAATGTACATTTCTTTCAAGTAAACATGAAGATAAAGCGTAACCAAGCCCATACAGGAAACCTTAAGAAATTTAAAAGCATAGAAACCATACAGAGCATGTTATTGGACCATAGCAAAGTTAAATTTGAAATTAATAACTAGAGACATAAGAAAAATTCCAAAATATATTTGGATGTGATACAATATACATCTAAATAACCCACAGGTCAATGGTAAAGTTTTAAGAAAAATTGAAAATCATATTTTAAAATTAATAAAATTTAAAACATACTAAAATTTATAAGCTATAACTAAAGCACAGCTTACAAAGGCATTTGCAGGCTTTAATATTTCTATTTTAAAAAGTCTCAAAATCATAACATAAAGTTCTATTATATAAAGAAAAAAATAATGCCAGTCACGGTGACTCACACTTGTAGTCCCAGCACTTTGGGAGAATGAGATGGGTGTATCACTTGAACCCAGGAGTTATAGACTAGTTGGGCAACATGGGGAAATACCTCTCTACAAAAAAAAAAAAAAAAAACAAAAATTAATCCAGCTTGGTGGTGAATGCCTATAGTCCCAGCTACTTAGGAGGCTGAGGTCGGAGTGTCACTTGAGTCCTGAGATGTTGAGGCTGCAGTGAGCCGTGAGCACACCACTGCACTCCAGCCTGGGAAACAGAAAGAAAAAAGAAGAAAAAGTAGCAAGGGACAAACAAAGGACGTAGAAGTAAAGAAATAATAATTAGAGAAGAAATCAATAATATTGAAAAAATAGAGAAAGTTTATCAAATCAAAAGCCAATTCATTGAGAAAATATTTTTAAGTTAACTCAAAAATTATCGATACCAGGAACAAAAGAAGAAATATCACTACTGATCCGAGAAACATTCAAAGGTAATAAGAGGCTATGACACAGGACTCTTGCCCATACAGTTTACAACTTAAAACAAATAAATAAATGATTCCTTGAAATATACTATCAAAATGCATCGAAGAAGATATAGATAATAGGGCTAGCCATATATCTATTTAATAAATTAGAGTTTTATGCAAAAGATTCCAAAAAAGAAAACCCTTATGTTTTCACTGGAAAATTCTACCAAATATCCTGCAAAAGCTCTTAGGAAAGTATTATTAAAGAACATCCAATACACATAAAAATGAGGACAATTGCAACCAAGGGGAGTTCATTTCAGGAATGGAAGAATTTTGCAACCTTCAGAAACTGAACAATGTAATTCACCATATTAACAGACTAGAGAATAGAAGCTTTATGATCATCTCAATAGGTGATTTTAAAAAAAACTTTGACAAAAGTTAGCATCCATTTATGATAATTAGAAAAAGAGAAAAAGTTGATGCAGTTTCTTCCTAGCATCAATGTTCTTTACATTTTGGCATGTTTTTGCAATGGCTGGTACTGGTTGTTCCTTTCCATGTTTAGTGCTTCCTTCAGGGTCTCTTATAAGGCAGGCCTGGTGGTGACAGAATCTCTAAGCATTTGCTTGTTTGTAAATAATTTTATTTCTCCTTCACTTATGAAACTTAGTTTGGCTGGATATGAAATTCTGGGTTGAAAATTCTTTTCTTTAAGAATGTTGAATGTTGGCCCCCACTCTCTTCTGGCTTGTAGAGTTTCTGCTGAGAGATCTGCTGTTAATCTGATGGGCTTCCCTTTGTGGGTAACCCGAGAAACATTATCTGTAGTATTTAATTCAAAATGCAAATCGTATATTAACTAATTGGTATGGTTTGATTTAATATTTGTAAACTATGGGAAAATATGTGTGATATATATGTATATCTGTATCATATTTATATGTGATATATAGGTTTATATGGATGGAATGGTGAGAAATAGTAAAAGCAAAGAGTCTTGGATTTCATTCTATTTTTTAGTCACTAAAATTAATGTAATATTTTGTAGGCTGAAGGAAAATCTTTAATAACGTATAAATTAGGTATATCAGATTAATTTAGAAAGGAAATGAAATGATTGACCTATAAAACCATTACTGTTTGCTGTCTTGTTTTGACATTTTTTTTGGAAAATATGAAATAGCTCATTCAATAGCTATCAGTCTGTTCAGTAGTGTAACAAATCATTTCATAATCTCTGACCTTTCTTACTTTACCTTAAGGGCAATTATTTATTTATTTATTTTATTATACTTTAAGTTCTAGGATACGTGTGCAGAATATGCAGGTTTGTTATATAGGTATACATGTGCCATGGTGGTTTGCTACACCCATCAACCCATCATCTACATTAGGTATTTCTCCTAATGCTATCCGTCCCGTATCTCCTCCCCACCTTCCCCGCGCCACCCCCACCGACAGGCCCCAGTGTGTGATGTTCCCCTCCCTGTGTCTGTGTCTTCTCATTGTTCAACTCTCACTTATGAGTGAGATCAGTCAGTAAACATTAAACACGACGTTAACTATAGATGTTGTTCATTTTGTTCTATTTAGACGTTCTTTGTCAAGTTAAGGCATTTATATCTCTAGATTGCTGATGATTTTCTTTTCTCTCTGGCTGCCCTTAACACTTTTTCCTTCATTTCAAGTTTGGTGAATCTGACAATTATGTGTCTTGGAGTTGCTCTTCTCGAGGAGTATCTTTGTGGCGTTCTCTGTATTTCCTGAATTTGAATGTTGGCCTGCCTTACTAGGTTGGGGAAGTTCTCCTGGATGATATACTAAAGAGTGTTTTCCAACTTGGTTCCATTTTCCCCCTCATTTTCAGGCACACCAATCAGATGTAGATTTGGTCTTTTCACATAATCCCATATTTCTTGGAGGCTTTGTTCATTTCTTTTTCCTTTTTTTTTTTCTCTAGACTTCTCTTCTCAGTTCATTTCATTCATTTGATCTTCAATCATTGATATTCTTTCTTCCAGTTGATTGAGTCGGTTACTGAAGCTTGTGCATTTGTCACGTATTTCTCATGTCACGGTCTTTATCTCTGTCAGTTCGTTTATGGCCCTCTCTGCATTGATTATTCTAGTTATCCATTCTTCCATTCTTTTTTCAAGATTTTTAGTTTCTTTGCACTGGGTACATAGTTCCTCCTTTAGCTCTGAGAAGTTTGATCGACTGAAGCCTTCTTCTCTCAACTTGTCAAAGTCATTCTCTGTCCAGCTTTGATCCGTTGCTGGCAATGAGCTGCATTCCTTTGGATGGGGAGATGCACTCTGATTTTTTGAAATTTTTGAATTTCCAGCTTTTCTGCCCTGCTTTTTCCCCATCTTTGTGGTTTTATCTGCCTCTGGTCTTTGATGATGGTGATGTACTGATGGGGTTTTGTTGTGGGTGTCCTTTCTGTTTGTTAGTTTTCCTTCTAACAGTCAGGACTCTCAGCTACAGGTCTGTTGGAGTTTGCTTGAGGTCCACTCCAGACCCTGTTTGCCGGGGTATCAGCAGCGGAGGCTGCAGAAGATAGAATATTGCTGTACAGTGAGTGCTGCTGTCTGATTCTTGCTCTGGAAGCTTCGTCTCAGGGGTGTACCCCACCGTGTGAGGTGTGAGGTGTTGGTCTGCACCTAGTGGGGGATGTCCCCCAGGGGTCAGGGACCCAGTTGAGCAGGCAGACTGTCCGTTCTCAGATCTCCACCTCCGTGCTGGAAGATCCACTGCTCTCTTCAAAGCTGTCAGACAGGGTCATTAACATCTGCAGAGTTTCTGCTGCTTTTTTTTTTTTTTTTTTTTTTTTTTGCTATGCCCTGTCCTCAGAGGTGGAGTCTACAGAGGCAGGTAGACCTCCTTGAGCTGCGGTGGGCTCCACCCAGTTGGAGCTTCCCAAAGGCTTTGTTATCTACTTAAGTTTCAGCAATGGTGGGCGCCCCTCCCCTAGCCTGCCTGCTGCCTTGCAGTTAGATCTCAGACTGCTGTGCTAGCAATGAGGGAGGCTCCATGGGTGTGGGATCCTCCTGACCAGGTGTGGGATAAAAATCTCCTGGTGTGCTGTTTGCTAAGACCCTTGGTAAAGCGCAGTATTAGGGTGGGAGTAACCCGATTTTCCAGGTGTTGTGTGTCTCAGTTTCTAAAGGGATTCCCTTCCCCCTTGTGCTTCCCAGGTGAGGTGATGCCTCACCCTGCTTCACCTCTCACTGGTCGGGCTGCCCCAGCTGACCAGCACCCATTGTCTGGCACTCCCCAGTGAGATGAACCCAGTACCTCAGTTGAAAATGCAGAAATCACCCGTCTTCTGTGTCGCTCGTGTTGGGAGCTGGAGGCTGGAGCTCTTCCTATTTGGCCATCTTGCTCGCACTCCCCAATAGTGTGATTTCAATGAAAAAGTGTTCACATAAATTAATGTAACAGAGAACAGAGTTCAGAAATAGAACTTCACATTTATTGAAACTGATTTTAATAAGATGCAAAGACAGTTCAATTAATACAAGGTGATGCTTTCAACATTCATTGTGCAAAAAAAGGAGTATTCATATAAAAAAGTGAACCTCAATCATGACTCACAATTAGTACAAAAATTAACCCAAAATTGGCGATACATCTAAATGTACAAGTCTTGGCAAACTTTTGGAACAATTTGATTTGTCATACGCTGCTGTGAGGAATGTGAAGTATTACAACCACTTTGGAAAATGGTTTTGCTATAACTGTTAAACATGCATACACCATTTGATAGAACCAATTTTCTTCCAGGAATTTACCCAAGAGAAAAGAAATCACATTCCATATCAATACTTATAGATCAGTTTTCAAGAAACGTTATGTTTAATAACCCATAACTGGAAACTACATTGACAAATTTATGTTAAGGTGTGAACACATTGTGGCATATCCATATGATGAAATACTCCTCAGCAATAAAAAGTAATGAACTATTGATACATGTAACAACATGTATGAATCTCAAAATAATTTTACTGAAAAAGCAAGACAAAACAAAGTACATATGATATGATTCCATTTATATAAAATTCCAGAAAATGCACATTAATTTGTGATAACAGAAAGTAGATTGGTAGTTGCCACAGATAGAGATTGTGAGGAAGAAGTAAGGCAGGGTGGAATGACAAAGGTTAACAAGGAGACATTTGTGAGTGGTGAATATATTTAGGACATACTTTATGGTTATGTGTTCATGGCTGTATACACATGTTAAGGCTTAACTTATTTTGAACTTTAAATATGTTCAGTATTATAAATAAATTACACCCAATACACTTTGAAAATATAAACATTATAAACTATTAAATGACCAGCTAGAAACAACAGAAATATCAGTCGAAGAGGTTCTGAGTAAATGCAAACAATGAAACAAATGGCTTCAAAGCATACAAAAAAAAATTCTCCATTAAATTAATGGAATTCACAATTTGATTTGCATGTTAATAAACATTTTGAAGTATAGCATGTATTAAAAAGTAATCAAATTTCAAGTGGTGACTTTGATGCATCATTGAGGAAACAACTCATTTAACTTCACCCTAATCAAGAGATGGAACATACCTTTCTCATGAAACTGCCTATCCTGCCTTCCCCCAAACTAAGCGCTTCAAACCTTCATAAAGTTCATCATCGTGGCATCTTCTGACAGGGTAATAAGTTAATCTGCTTTTGAATACTACATAAATGTTCATACCTAGTTCCTTTCACTTATCATTATACTTATGAGATGATGTTGATAGAAAGCAATGTGCTAATATTTATAAAATTTCCAAATGCATAACCCCTTGGCTCAGCAATTGTACTATGACGAATTTATTCTAAAGACATGTATGCCTATGAGCAAAATCACATTTTTTTAAAAGAAGTTTTCAATCTGCATTGTAATTACAAAATCTGTCAATAACAACAGAAAAAACACACAACAGAGAACTGATTCAATATTAAACGGTATCTAGGTAAAGTAGAATATTATGCAGCCATTTGAAAGCATAAACCAGTTCTTTTAAACAGCACATTTAAAATAAACACATTTATATAGGTATAAATTATATCTGGAATAATACAAAAGTTGTCACTAATTTTAAAAACACAGGTGAGGGATATTTTAATTTCTCAATTTATCTTTAGTTAGTTTGTATTGTCAGATAAATGAAATAGTTTAAAATTGTTTTAAAAACTTAGAATTCTTAAATGTAGACACCCCAGGAATATTGCTATAAGTGAAACAATTGATAACGTTACTTCTAATCTTGAAAATACTTGCAAATGAAAATTAGGATCTTTACTGTATATAATTAAAATGTATTTTATTTCACAACAATTTCTATAGCTTAACTTAGTTTAAAAAATGACTGTCATAAATCCTTTCACTCTTCTGTGACAAAAATATAATAATAAGTAAAAAAAATAAGTTACATGTGGCAAATATTTGAAGTTACTTAACCAACACTGGCACTTTCAAAACAAGGGAATATTTACACACTGCACACAGACAATACTAAGCTTCATGTCTGATCCATTTTGTGGTCTATATTGAGAGTGTAGTACATTCTAGTACCAACTTTTAGAGGCTTTTGCTTTTTATACTCTGCAGAATTGTATGAAATATCAAGGCAGTATTGTGATAGCTGATGTTACAGAAACAAATTGAAGACCACTTTTCCAGATTAGTTCATTCAATTACTACTTATTTGAGTTTGATTTCCCACAGGCTGTATTGAAAACAAGAAGACATTTTCTCAGTCATTTAGAATGTGAAGTAGAGGAGAAAAGTAAATGGATCCAAACTATTTTCCTTTTGAGAAGCACAGGTTCTTCTTTGAAGTACTTGTGTTTTATCATTATGGATACTTCTTTACTGACATGAATAATCTCCCTTTTGAATCATAGTGTCCAAGAAGTGCAAGATGAAAAGATCTGATGAGGTATACCTTATCCTGTCAAGACCCTTCATTGACAGAATATCTCTTTTTACTCTCTTTGTGTTGAGTCTTATTTTTTCTGAGAGTATCAGAGCTGTAGGTTTCTTTGATGTGGTTAAATTTCATCCTCCTAAAAGGAAACAATTCAGGCTATTATTGTCATCCATTATCTAATAACTTATATACAGAGGTATTATTATTTTGCTTTGGTTTTCACTTTGCTTTGTAGCCAGGGAAGACCATTCATATTCCAGAAAGCTGTTCTCACCAGTAGAATCTGAGCAGAGCTGTTGCAATATTCAATTTTTGGGCCTAGCCTTTTAAGAAGTAAATGTGCCCATTCCACATTCTCTTTACTCTTCCTGCTGTTGGAAACTAATGGAAAAGTGGACACAAGGAATGGTAAAACTGCAAGCTGGAAGTGGCCCTTGTCCTTAAATACATTACTTTGAATGTCACCTGCCAACCATAAAAACTGTACTGGTCCATTGACTGAATGAGAAAATGCTTCTTATGCATAGTGACTCAAATTGTGGTGGCAGGATTAACCTACCATTAGTCAATCTCACATGATTGTATTAAAATAGACAAGATTTCTTGGCTGATATCAGCATTAGGAGGAACTTGTATTTATTATGAAAAGGAAGTCTAAATCACTTTCACAATTTTAGGATGTGTGATTAAATCAAAATAAAACTATTTACATCTGGTTGTGACCTGAATAGAGTTCTTAATTCATATGCAATCAAATTATGAAAAGAGCAAGCAGTTATAAACAACCTAATGCAGATGTTCAACAAAGAATACAGCCCAGATTTAAGCCTCAATAGTGTCTCAAAATATAACGCATATTTTGAATTTTAAAATAACAACCTAATTTTGTAACAATAACTCCAGATTTCCAAGTAATATGATAAAATAAGCACAGTGTCAGTTTTTACATTCAGAGTTTTATTAAAATAGCCACCAAAAGAAAATTCTGAACAAATTTGGAATTCTCAGAACATAGGGAATTGTATTATAAATAATCCTCAAGGAAATAATGGAAAATATATTGACATTGAACCAGAATGAAGAAGTTAATGGGGTCTAATTTATTCACCTCTATTCATTTCTGAAACATGGGACCAATAAGGACCTTTGGGGAATCCCAGATTTTTTTCAGGAGTGAAGATTGGAGTGGAAGTAAGGATTAAAGACACCACATTGATTTTGTTTTATACCACTAATGGGTAGAAGTTTAAAGCAATGGCACCTGTGTATAAGAGGTGTTTTACAACAGCTAAATAAGTAGGTAGTTGTTCGGTGATAAGAGCTTGTCCTTGATAGGAATTAAGTGTAAAAGATCTTGCAGATCTTGACCTGAATTCAGTTTGAAGCAATGAGTGTGGGATTCTTACAATTACCATTGTCAGTAGAAGACTCAAGGAGACAAATTAAGGATACAGCAACAAAATAGCGAAAAGCATTAAAAATGATAGAAAACACAGTCAAAAAGCCCTGACACCCTGTACCTTCAGGACTTCCACTTAATTTTACCATAGGTGATTAGCAGCACTTGCACGTGTTAAATTTGTGAAGTATAAATTTAAATTTATAAATGCTAGTACAAAGGCAATGGCTAAAATAAGAAAAAAAAAAAAAAATCAAAGAGATCAGCTGTAGCAAAAAAGGAGATCAGTACGTACTATGACATTGACATGGAAACTAGACCAAACAAAATCATCTCAGAAAGATGGCCCTTCACAGGCCATCGACACCAGTCATCAGTAAGAAATGGCATAAAGGGACTTTGCATGCTGGGATCGGCATAGTTGTAGAATTCTTCATAGGTTAGCAATTGCTGAGTTAGAGGTAGAAATGTTTCACAAGCTGAACTTTGGTTAGGTTCTCAGAAGAGACACATAAAAACAAGAAGTTGGATAGTGAGCAGAAACAAGGTGAATTCACACAATTTTGAGGAAGCTATTAGATAGGACTCAAATATGAGTAACCAAACACATCCACAAATATAAGCACACACATCCACATTCACAAAATGTAGCTGTACAAGATTGCAATATACAAAATAAGGGAAGCAATACTCATTGGAGAGAAAAATATGTAATAATTAAAACTAGAATAAGATTATACAATTAATCTATTTTCTATTTTATTAAAATTCAATAAAACTTGAAGAAATGTAGTTTGAAAAACAATATTTAAAATGAGATTCAAATACCAAGTAGAAATAAAATGGGAAGCTGAATCAAATGTAGGCTGCAAGGCTAAAGTAATTTTTATTTAAAACAAGCAAAAGGAGCAGGGCACAGTGGTTCAGGCCTGTAATTCCAGCACTTTGGGAGGCCGAAGCCAGGGGAGTTCTTGAGCCCAAGAGTCCTAGACCAACCTGGACAACATAGTGACACCTCATCTCTACTACAATTTTTTTTTTTTTTCAAGATTACCTGGGCATGGTGGCTAGCACCAGTAATCCAAGCTACTCAGGAGTCCGAGGCGGAAGGAAGGCTTAAGGCCAGGAAGTTGAAGGGGCAGTGAACTGTGATCCTGCAGCTGCAGTGAGCTGTGATGGTGGTACTGCACTCCAGCCTGCGTGAATCCCTTGTGGCAGTATCCAGGGCATCAGCGAGATCCTATCTCAATTTTAAACAATCAAAAAGCACAATGAATACTGCTAAAAGTATAAATAGTAATGCGAAGAAAAAACAAAATAACACAGGAACAGGAAAACAAACACTGCATGTTCTCACTCATAAGTGGGAGTTGAACAATGAGAAGACACAGACACAGGGAGGGGAACATCACACACTGGGGCCTGTCGGTGGGGGTGGCGCGGGGAAGGTGGGGAGGAGATACGGGACGGATAGCATTAGGAGAAATACCTAATGTAGATGATGGGTTGATGGGTGTAGCAAACCACCATGGCACATGTATACCTATATAACAAACCTGCACATTCTGCACACGTATCCTAGAACTTAAAGTATAATAAAATAAATAAATAAATAATTGCCCTTAAGGTAAAGTAAGAAAGGTCAGAGATTATGAAATGATTTGTTACACTACTGAACAGACTGATAGCTATTGAATGAGCTATTTCATATTTTCAAAAAAAAAGTCAAAAAAAGACAGCAAACAATAATGGTTTTATAGGTCAATCATTTCATTTCCTTTCTAAATTAATCTGATATATCTAATTTATACTAAATTATATTATATTTATACTAATTTATATTAAAGATTTTCCTTCAGCCTACAAAATATTACATTAATTTTAGTGACTAAAAAATAGGATGAAATCCAAGACTCTTTGCTTTTACTATTTCTCACCATTCCATCCATATAAACCTATATATCACATATAAATGTGATACAGATATACATATATATCACACATATTTTCCCATAGTTTACAAATATTAAATCAAACCATACCAATTAGTTAATATACGATTTGCATTTTGAATTAAATACTACAGATAATTCCAGGTCAAAACATTTTTAAATGTTTACAAACTAAACATTGTGAACGTTTGGAAATACATATTCTATGTCCAGGCCAGACCCAGATAACTTAAATCAGAATCTCTTATTGCAGTATCTAAGGAGTCAATGATTTTAGAGTTTCCACCCCCCCGTACCTGGTGATTCTAATGCATAGACAAGGTTGAGAAAACTATATAGAGCAAAGGCATTAGCTTATAAAGCAGCAATATAAGCCACTTGTGTCTTCACTATGATCTATCTATTGATGGATAGATCACCTCTCCGTTAGGCAGCTGTCTTGATAGCATTCCCTGTCTTCCCCTTCTTTTTGTCACTTTGGCTTCAGGATTGGTAACAGCTTAGGTATTTAAAAAAAAATCATTTTCCTATATTCTCACCCATATAAAGAAACCCTCCTTAACTGGTTGTATTTTGAATGAGCCAATTTTTTTTTTCTCTGTAGAGACCCCTAAGCATACACTGTGGATGAACTGCCTTTGTTATTACATAAAGCCAACTTCTACTTGTACATTGGCTCCCATCCCTTAATGCCCTCTTAAGAATATTGATCCAACAATTGTCTCCTCTATCTCTTGTATCAACATTTTTTTCTCTCTTTCTCTTTGATAATTATTGGAGCTATGGAAACATTTACATACAAACAGCAGTGATTGTTTCTTTCTTAAGAAGATCCTTCCTTTGAAGCCACATTTCCCTTCACTATCTCCTCATTCCTCTGCTTCCCTTTAGAACAAACCACGCTGCCCCCAAACCACTATTCAGCCATTCTGATTCCTCTTGTACATCATCTTCAACCTCTACACACGTACCACCTCCTTTTAAGGGTCTTATTTTCACACTCCATTCAGACGGTTCTTGGGAAAGTCACCCACTTCTACCTTGCCACATTACATTCTCTATTTGCAGACTTCTTAGTTGAACCATCAAAATATTTGGGAACATTTCAACTATTTCCTCTCTGAAGCACTTTTCTTGGTTGTATTTTGGCATATTTGTGTCTTTTGCTGTTTCTCTCACATCATTCCTTCTCTTTCTTAGTCTCCCTTGGTAGGAACTTCACTCTCTGACTTCTAAAAGTTGGAGTGCCCCAGACCTCAGACCTCTTTGCTATACCCTCATTTTCGGGTTATTCAAGTAACTTTATGTCTTTAATGCCAACTGGATGCCAACTGTTCAAAACCCTCCAATGGATTTTCACCTCCTTAAGGTCAACACCAAAGCCTTTCAGTGGTGTAAAAAAGACTACAAGATCTGAGCCCAGATAGCTCTGTGACATCACCCACAATTTCACTCCCCATGATCAGGCTCCTCCTCACATTGGACAATCATGATCATACCTTGGGACCTTTCCACATATTATCCCTTAGGCTTTCTGAAGAACACCCATATGTTTCATTCCCTTCCTGTTTCAGTTCTTGGATTAATATTACCTTATTATAAATTGGGCTTTATATGATCCCTCTCTATAAAATAACAACATTCTCCAACTTTACCTTCTATATCCCTATCATCCTACTTAATTTTATTTCAAGACACTTAACATCGAAATCACAATACATTCAATTGTTTGTTTATTTATTGTCTGCTTTCCAACCTTTCCCCGCTAGACTATAAGTATTCTATAAATCTAAGAGCTTCCTTTTTTTTTAAATTCAAGTCACTGATCTCACAGCATCTAGAATACTATACAGTACAGAGAAAGTATTTTAGAATTTCTGGTTAATTGGATGAATGAATGAGTGCTCCTTTTCATTTTCTGTGAATTACCTGTGTGTTTCTTAAAGTTATATGTTATGTTTTCTTCATATATAAGAAATTTTAACCTTTTGCCCTTGCCAAATATTGTGTCCTGGTTTATCATTTGTCTTTTTAGTTTATGATATCATTTGTCATACATAAAAATTTGATATTTAATTTTGATAAAATTGCTCAATTACAAAATGATTATAACAGGTAAGTAAAATGTGTCACAATAAATGGCTTTTTCTTTTCTTTTCTTTCTTTTTTTTTTTTTTTTGAGATGGAGTTTCATTCTGTTGCCCAGACTGGAATGCAATGGTGCAATCTAGGCTCATTGAAACCTCCGCCTCCTGGCTTCAAGTGGTTTTCCTGCTTCAGCCTCCTGAGTAGCTGGGATTACAGGCATACACCACCACGTCTGGCTAATTTTTTTTTTTTTTTTGTATTTAGTATTTAGTAGAGATGGAGTTTCATCATGTTGGTCAGGCTGGTCTCGAACTCCTGAACTCAAATGATCCACCTGCCTCAGCCTTCCAAAGTGCTGAGATTACAGGCTTGAGCCACTGCACCCAGCTCAATGGCTTTTTATTTCACATCTCTCTCTTTCAAACTCACAAAATATTAACACTTTTATAAAATATTCAAAATTAAAAATAATCTTTTATGAAAAAAGGACGTATCTGCAACTTGGAAGTACAAAATGCAATTTCTTTAAAAATCTACCAAATCTAGTCTGGGATAAGACAGCGTGCTGATAAATAACACGCACTGCCTCAGCCCTCATATAATAAGTTTTCTCACAGGTTAATGTCACTTTTTCAGCAAAGTTTGGTCAAAAATTACTATGTGCAAAAAGACAAAGTAAGTGCTAAAGATAATATTGAGAAATACAGTGTGTGACACCCCTTGTGATTAAAAATATGCATTCTTGGTATCAAACAAAAGACTATAAAAGGCAAAAAACACCAAAATTAATAACTATATACACATACATAATAAACATATGCATTTCCATATGCACATATGTATACATACATGGGTATATGTTTGTATGCAAATATTCAGTGCTCAAACTTTGGTAGTTACCTAGACTTTGCATCTTCCTCCTTTATGCTCCATCATCTTCAAATCCTAACACATTACCATAAAGGGAGGATTATGCTTTTCATCCAGGATAATGTAAAGTAGCATGCTGAGCTAGAATCAAAAACGTTTTCTATCTTAGTATATTAACTTTACATGGGTAAAACTGTTTGCCTAGTCTCTTTAGAAAAGGTGAGTCTGGTCTTATCCTTAAGAAATTCTGTCCAAATTAACACTGTGACAAATTAAATGTCTTCATTTTTGTATACACTAAAATACCAAATGGAAATGATGATATTTAGTTGTCTAATAGTAAATGTTCTCTGTAGTACTGAAGGACTTCCTAGATAATTGATAACAAATTCCCTCATAACTTTCTGAGTGAAATTTTATATGTTTGTGTGTGTGTGTGTGTGTAAAATATAATCAATATATGTGAAAGTTTTAAGTTTTTTAATTTCAAAAAATATTTAAATATTAAATTTATTACAGATATTCCAGGGTTTACATATAATGATTATGTTTTTATTTTTGTTTAAGATTACAATTCATAATTGTTGTTTCATTAACTATTGTGTGTCTATGCTTTTCTAAGTTTTTGTTAGAGACGTGCATCTGGTCCTTAGTATTCTTGTAGAATTGCAATGGCACATCAATATCTGTATACGTTATTAGCTTTTCAAAGAAACGATTCTGAATTTTAAATTAAATTAGGCTTACAAAAACTATACATTTTCAATACCATTAGTACAACTGTAAATGCACAAGTTAAAAAAAGACATTAATTTTGAAAGCATATTGAAGAAAGTTTTTTATTTGGTGGCAGGTAATAGAAAAAAAGGTATTTCATTTCCTATGATTTGCTTATAGTTTAACCAGTAAACATGAAAACCCTTTGCCTGAAGACATTTCTCATTTTGAAAAGCACTGAATTTTGCAACTACAACAGTCTTCTCAGAGTACTCATTAAAATAAAACCTTCAATTAATTTAATTTTAACTAATTCCTCTTGAAGCCTTGAGTCTCTTAGCTACTGGATCACATGCCGAACTTGCAAAATGACATCTTTTTATTTCTTTCTAAAGTATAAATTTTCTATATCCCTGGAAATATTTTGATAGTATATCATAAATCTGAGTCTGGGAAATTGTAAACTTATATAAAACTCATACACATAAAGAAATAAAGAATATACATTACTTACTAAAGTCTATAATAGCCCTTCCAAAAATATTTCTTAAAATTATTATTTGTTATAGATAATGCTAATTTAAAGACATACATTGCTCCAGAAAACCACTATATGATGTCATCTATAAATGCATTAGACCTATACATGTAGAAGTAAGTTTATTAACGTTACTAAGAGTGCTCATAACTGTAGCTAATTAATTGCTTGTGACCACACTGGCATGATTTCATAACAATGATAGTAGGCTCAACTTGGTAAATTTTGAATCAGTGGGAACTGATAGATTCACTGATTGACTGAGGTCAAACTTCCCTATGCAAATCAAACTATGTAATACAAAAATTAAAATTCTTGACATATGCTTCTTAAAATCTTCTATCTAAAACATTAAGCCTACTGGTAGAATAATTCTACCTTATTTTACTGTCAAATAACTTGAGTATCACTTAAAATAAATTATTAAAATTAACACTGATTTTTAAGTGGACAGGATCACTTTAATATTTGTTTCTGTTATTATTATTATTAAAAGATGGAAACTTGCTATGTTTCTCAGGCTAGATTCAAACTCCTGAGCTCAAGGGATCCTCCTATATCAGCCTCTCTAGTAGCTGAAACTACAGATATGTAATATTTAGCTTTTAAACATGGTATGTTCTAGACTTTAGAAGTAGAATATTTGAATTATCTGAAAATATTGAGCAAGTGACTAAAGTCTGGGAGCCTGAGAAACTATGATAAAATTACTTAGAAGTAAAATTAGTAAAGAGGCCATTTTTCATGGTCATTCTTTGAATGAAGTATAAGTAACAGTAAGCTATTCCAAAGGCCTGGGGAGATCAGTATATCTTTGGAACTCTTTGTTTTTTTCCAAGGTCTTAATCTTGGCAAGATTTTGAACTTTGCTGTCACAAACATCCAGCAAGTCAAATTAGCCTGTGTTAGAGGCAGAGTATTTTTATTTTTTCTTAACCAATTTAGCTCTAGTAGAACTTTGAAAGATTTATTGCAAGATATAAACTTTACTGGCTAAGTTAGCAAAATCAAATCAATTATAATATCAAAATAGAAGGAAGAATTCAATTCAAAAACTGATACTCTTCATCACTGGCATTTTAAAATAAGAAGTCTAATTTTGTTTTGAGAGGATAGTAGTAAACTGCTTTTTCTTAGTAAAATGTAAGTTAACCACTGTTATAATTGCACAATAAAATACATGTTGACTTGCAACATCACATTCTGTTCTCATAAATACAGTTAGTGTCTATTCATGGCCATGGTTGTCATGTAATAGTGGGGGAAAAGGGTCTCTGTTAAAATTGGAAACACTTGAAATACTAGTGTCTAGGCACTGACTCACTACATGCTAAGAAAATAAGACAAGGAAAAGAATTATTAATATATTATGTACTTCCTGACCAGAAATAAAATAAGGATGTTACAAGAAAGACTGCCATAGTTAAATTGGTATTTGTATAACCCAAGCTAACTATGGGTCATGTACCAACCCAAAAGGTTGAGAAAAACACTGGAATCATATTCCACTTCAGAGAAGAAAGATTAGAAAAAGACACTGACTCTTAAAACTAGTAGTGTTGATGACCTAAGCAGTAAGAATGACTGAAATAGCCAAATTAATTATCTTAACTCTATGTAGTTTGCTGACTTCTGGAAATTACAGGAAGAACAAAGTTTATGAGTAAGGCTATGAAAGGACCTTGAAAAGAAATTCAAATTGGTCAAACTGTTCATTTTCTTACACTGTGAAAAGGTAGAATATTCTTTTGGAGAAAGCACAAAGTTGCATGAAGAATTTCTTAATAACATAACAATCAATTAAACAGACTGGTGCTTGCTAAATATTTTCAAGGCTTTAATGTCTTAAACTCATCGCCTGAGCAGGGTTAAGATGGTACTAGTATCTATAAAGCTGCGTCAGTATGACTCTAGGGAAAATGGAAGCACCTTGGTAAGGGGCTTATTTTAATCTAATGTTTTATCAATAATTAGGTTTATAATAAAAACAAATTCGTTTATTCTAAAGATTTAGTGTTCAGATGAGCATGTAGGGCATAGGTTCTCTGAGCTCACTGAACCAAGACATTACCTAAGACACAGACATTGCTCAACCTCCCTTGGGTTACCCTGTCAAAGCAATGGCATGACACACTGACATAATGTTACCCTGGGGGATGAGTACTGGGCTCTTAGTCTTGTAGAACTGCTTTATCCACATGACATGTTGGCTTGTCATAATTCTAACCTCCAGTTTTCTCTTAAATATTTTTGTTGTTGTTCTTGCATTTGTGTTTTGGGGCCTGAAATTAACATAAGAAGAAAAGAGAACTTCACTTTTGGTTTTGGTGCGATATTACTGAGATGCTGTCTCCAATATAAAACTGGAACAACTTCATTGATTTTTAATTTTTAAAAGAACTTTGCTTATTTTACTTTAAATTCTTATTAGGGTTTCGATAATAGGAAAATTTTTATAATGATCAAATAAGTGGCATAATAGTTTTGACATTGCATTATTAAGATTGATTTTATAAGGTCATTTGAATCATTATATAATCTTCAGTGAGTTATAATTAACCCTGTTCCTGGGAAAAATAATTAAGATGAAAATATAAAAATGTGTAATTTGGAGCTAGGGAACAGTATGGCCTTGGGTTTCTGTAACTAGTGTATCTGTCTAAACCATTTCAGGTCTTTCTGGAGTCAAAAAATAAGCAACTAAACATTGCTATGAGAAGGATACATGTTGCATTAGAAAATGAGAGTAAAATAACTATGCTAAACAGATACTCCGCTTCCCTAAAGAATATGGGAATGGCTTAAAGAATAGCTACCATGCTGGGGAGCCATTCACTTATGGTTATGCCCAGTGGTTAAGAAAACAAAATGGAGGGGATTGCATAGAGTGAACAATTTCATCTTGTTTCCTGTGTTCCTGAATATAGAACAATATCCTCTACTATGGCTATGCACCTGGAAAAATTACCAAATAAGATGTCTCTTTACTTGTTTCACCCTAAAGGAGGAGTGAGGACAGACTTATCCAAATAATGTAGACAGATTTATCCAAATAATGTAGACATTTTGTGATCTCCACGAAGAAATAGGATAGACCCATCCCCCAAAGTTTTGCTTGGATGTCAAGACTGATGATGCCACATACACACCAAGAGGTTAAGGAAACAGTTTATTACTCTCATAATGAGACTTTCTCAGGAGAGCAGGGCAAGCAACAAGCAGGTCCAAAAATGGCTTGAGAGAGTATGGAAAGTTGCCTGGCTAGGATTTTTTGTGATTAGGGAAAGGTTGGGGCGAAGTCTCCCACACATGGGCTAGGGCTTAATTGTTTTGAACTTCTGGCTTCCGCAGAGGGAGTACCTGTGCTTTCTTTTCAGCTTGCTCAAATATGGGGCAGAAGAGGAAGAGGGAGTGGTGGGAATTGAAAGCTGCCGTCAGTAAAACACAAACAATGAAGTCAGCATCTTTATTATAAATTAGAAGTAAATTCTATTGGAGAAAAATTTCCTTCGAAAGAGACAAAGGATGAGACTATGTCATGGCAAGAAAACTATGTGTGTAAGAGATTGGAAGTGAAATTTATAGCCCATTTAAGCAATACAGTTTAGAGAGATACAACGGAAATTCTCTTTCAAAAAGGTAGAGTGAATTCAAATTTGAGTACCTAAAACATGATATTGGAGAGAAGAGGAATTTAAACTCTTGAAATTAGATAGGTATATAAAAAGATTAAGTAGGAAAAAATATGATAAAATATATTTTTTGTTTTTCTTTTTTTTTTCTTTCTTTTTTTTTTTTTTTTTGAGACGGAGTCTCGCTCTGTCGCCCGGGCTGGAGTGCAGTGGCCGGATCTCAGCTCACTGCAAGCTCCGCCTCCCGGGTTTACGCCATTCTCCTGCCTCAGCCTCCCGAGTAACTGGGACTACAGGCGCCCGCCATCTCGCCCGGCTAGGTTTTTTTTTTTTGTATTTTTTAGTAGAGACAGGGTTTCACCGTGTTAGCCAGGATGGTCTCGATCTCCTGACCTCGTGATCCACCCGTCTCGGCCTCCCAAAGTGCTGGGATTACAGGCTTGAGCCACCGCGCCCGGCCTGTTTTTCTTTTATTTTTCCTTTTCTCTCCTTCCATCTTTTACCATTTTAATGCAATTTTTTCAATACATTGACTTGTTTGTTTTCATTCTCCTCTCGATTTATTTTCTTTTTTCATTTCCTTTTAGACAAATGTTGATATGTGAACAAAAGCAAATACTGGAAGCATATAGTTTCCTGTCTGGTTTTTAAAGTCCTAATTTAATTTCATAAAAATTCCATAGTCTTTCTCTTAACCATACTAAATGATTATCTTTAGTTTTTGTTTATTCTTCTACCTTACTTTTGTTAAGAAAAAGCTGTAGCTTTTCTCTAAAATTTCTCTGAGACATGGAGCTTAGCAAAATGACACCACCATTCAAAACATCCCTGGAGAGATCCCAATTTAGAGCTGTAGATTGGATTTATATTCACAAGATTTGGTGCAAGAAAATAATTATTTTTGAAATATTGTTACTTCTACAAATAAAAATGTCTTATAATGATGTTACTGAAAATTAAAAGCTTGTTTTTATTAAAATCCAAAGAGGAAATAAGATAATGAATACTTCTTAAAATATAATTAGCACGGCTTTTTTATGGACTTGGAGATTCATATTTCAAATCATGAATTTGTATTAGGAAATAAAGTAAATGTACTAGTTAGGTACATTGTTTTCCTTTTTATCTTCTTTAATGGATGCATCTAAAAACATACCTATGTTACATAAATTGAAAATATTCGTAGAAAGGCTATAGTCCAACTCACTTAGCACATCTGTAAACTAAAATGCTTTTAGAGACCCTGGCTTGCCAGTGGTGACAAGTCTGATAGGAACAGCCTTCCTGAGGCGAAGTGTGATTAACTAAAAAGATAAATAGAGAACTTTAAAACTGTAGCACTGAGGATGTAGAATGACCATGTAATATCAATGTCATGGGACAGAAATGTGATCAATTTTTTAGATATAGCTATTTATTTATTAGGCTGTTGTAATACATACACTGTGAGAAGAAAAATGTAAAGTTGACCTCATAATTCCCCATGGAAAGGAAGCAAACCAACCGACAAAATGTTTTTATGGATCGTTTTAACTGTGGAAAGATTTTTCTTAGGTTAGAGTTCAAACAAATCAAAGAATAACTTTCTCTGAAAAAAAATAAAAATTTAAAGGTTGGGTATGTACAAACAGGAAGAGAGGAGATTAAAGGAAGTTGAAGGTACTCAATAATATAACAAGATGCTTGAATCAGGGTAGAAGATGTGACAAATGAAAGTTCTCTGACAAGGAATCAAAGACGGGTGAAATAATAGAAACAAGATACAAACATGTCTAAATTTAATTTTGCATTCTATGCTAGGATTGGATGAATTACAGTTGTTGTTATCTTGATGCCTAGGGTAACTAAGTAAAATGGGGCTATATTTCTCTCACATTTGTGTTGCAAATAAGGAAATTATTATAGGAAGCAAGAAATTTGAACGTTCTTAAAGGTAGAAGAAGCTGCAAATGTAGCTCAGAAGTGACTAGGTGTAACAAAAGTCCCCTAAAATCTCTAGCAGGCATTTTAAAGGGTGCAGGGTTCCCAACCATATATGGAATAGGATTTGAGCCAATTTTCTTTCAATGCCAAAATAAAAATTATCCAGAGCTGGCACCTAGTTATAATTCCAATGAACTCTGTACAATAAATGCAGTTTCCCAAACAGTATACATAGTTTCAAAAAGAACATTTGGAAGAAATATTGATAAATTTTATGCTTTACATAAAACAATTAGTTTTTAGCAAATAGAGATTTTAAATTTTATTAAGATTGTTTTTGATTGACAAATCATAATTGATCATTTATGAAGTACACTGTGATGTTTTGATATTTCAAAATAACTGAGAGAGTAAATTTCAAACGTCTTATCATTTCTTTTTTCTTTTTTTTTTTTTTTGAGACAGAGTCTTGCTCTACCACCCAGGCTGGAGTGCAGTGGCAGGATCTTGGCTCACTGCAACCTCTGCCTTCTGGGTTTAAGGGATCCTCCAGCCTCAGTCTCCTGAGTAGCTGGGACTACAGGTGCATGCCACCACGCCCGGCTAATTTTTTGTATTTTTAGTAGAGACGGGGTTTCACCGGGTTAGCCAGGATTATCTGGATCTCCTGACCTCGTGATCTGCCCACCTCGGCCTCCCAAAGTGCTGGGATTACAGGTGTGAGCCATTACACCCGGCCTATTAAAGACTTCTATTGCATTAACAGTGTTAATACTTGTGAAAGAAAATTATAAAATACAATTAAAAATAGCAGAAAATAAAATCAACTACATAAAATTTTACCACTTAATAAGAATGATTATTACTAAATAATCTAATTATACAGTTTTATGAAATTATTAAATGACATCTCATATAAGCATTTTAATATTTTATAAATGTTTTTACATTTTAGTAAATAATCTTTTTTCAAAAAATACTTTCTTTACATAAAGTGTATCACAATTTACATATGCTTACTCTTTCATTTAATAGCAGATCATAAAAAGGTTTTCATATCAGTACATGTAGCTCCTACTTATTTTATATACAGATGAGCATCTATAATCCAAAAATCTAAAGCATGAAATGCTCCAAATTCCAAAACTTTTTGAGTTCTAAAATGATGCACAAGTGGAAAATTCCACACCTGACCTTGTGTGACAGGTACAGTCAAAATGTAGCAATACAACTCAGTTTTTTAGAGTCCCCAAGAGAAAAAGACCCTCCCAGCCCACATAAGCTGTGATATCTTTTTCCATTGCATGCCCGGATTCCCCCAGAGAAGCACACACACTAACGGTTTTTGTTTTGTTTTGTTTTGTTTTGTTTTAAAAAAAAGAAAGAAAAGAAGAAGAAGAAAAGCATGTGGTCAGGGCCAAATGCACCAGTGGCAGGATCCCCACAGTACCCTACATGGAACCAAAACCTATGTGAATTACTCATTGTGATTGTTTGCGTAGTCTCTGCTGTATGGTATAAAGATATTGTTGAAAATGTCAAAAAAGTCTGCAGATATCCCCTATCAGTAACAGTGATACCAAAAATAATAAGCATTTATGTTTATCTATGGCATAGAAAATCAACCTGTTGGAGAAAGACAGCAGTGTAAGTGTGAAATGTCTTACAGAAGAGTATGGTGTTGGAATTACCGCTATATACCTAAAGAAACAGGATAAACTGTTGAGTTATATGCTGAAAGTGATAAACGAATGTTAATGAAAAATAAGAAAACATTGCATAAAGCTAAAAATAAAGATGTTGATTATATTTTGGAAGAGCGAATCTTTAAGTGTTGCAGTGAACACATGTCAGTAATAGTAATCATAAAATAAGCCAAGATCCATCACGATGAACTGTAAATTGAAGGGAACTATGAATATTCAACACACTAGTTGCAAAAATTTAAGAAAAGACATGGCATTAAATTTTTAATGATTTCTACTGATAAAGCATCTGCTGATCACAAAGCAGCAGATAAATTCATTGAGGAGTTTACACAGATCATTGCAGATGAAAATTTGACACCAGAACGAGTCTTTAATGCTCATAAAACATTGTTCTGATGTTACTGCTCCATAAAGACACTGACCACAGCTGATAAGGCAGCTCCTACAGGAATTAAGGATGCTAAGGATAGAGTAACTATGCTGGGATGTGCTAATGCAGCAGGCAAGCTTAAGTGTAAAGTTGCTGAAATAGGCAAAATTTGGCATTTTTGCTGCTTTAAATGAGATAATTTCTTATCAAGGCCCATTATTATGATACAAAAGTCATGGATCACCAGAAACAGCTTTCTGATTGATTTCACAAACATCTTCTACTAGTGGTTCATGCTCACTTCAGGAAAGCTGGACTGGGTGACAACATACCTCGAGTGAGAAAAAAATGACTGACTTTCTTACATATGCAAAAAATATACCTTCAGAATTCATCAGTAAGCTTGAGGAAGTAGATATCAAAGAAGTTTTATACATTTATATTGAGGCTACAGTTGTTCATTCATTGGCCGATGGTGAAATAGCCAAAAGGGTTGTAAATTAAGGCAATCTTGATAATATTAAGAATAGAGATCATGTTGTTAACACTGAAGAAAAAGTGCCTATATATGACATGGTCAAAAAGTGTGATGGGCTTATTTAAAAACTAGAGCAGTGTGCATTCATAACAGAAAAAGATATTATGCCAGTATATAAAATCAAAGAGAGGCTTCTAAGACAAAACATATGTTTAATGAGGCAGAAGACCAGAGGAAACATCTTTAAAAGATGTCTAGTAGAATTCCTCCTTATCCCCAGAGGACCAACTTCCTGGTCTCCCCACTGCTTCTGATGTTTCTTCTCACCTAAAAGAAAAATACAGCATACAGCAACTTTTAAATCAATACACAACGTTGTAGGTGGTGACTGAAAGCCTGCTGTTGTTTGTTCTTGCAGTTGTTTTAACAACAGACACAAGTATTCTGGTGATGCTACTACTTTAGTTACCCTGAACACGTTTTCACTGTATTAACTGTATTTCTTTTTTACTGTTACGTACTTATGTATGAATAAATGTAAAAAAAAAAGATTGCCTGTTGGTGGCATATAAATTAAGAGCCAAGAATGATGGTGATGCCAAACAACCAGATTGTCCTCATGGGTGGCTGAAACAGTGACAAACTTTCTTTTAAAAGAATTTTTGCTTAATTCTAATAGTTTTTGGGGTGCAAGTGGTTTTGGCTACATGGATGAGTTGTATAGTGGAGAAGTCTGAGATTTAGTGCACTTGCCACCTGAGTAGTGTACATTGTACTCAATATGTAGAGTTTTCTTTTTTTTTTTTTATTCATTGGCCTCCTTCTGAGTCTCCATTTAATTATATCATTAATATCGCTCTGAATGTCTTTGCACACACATAGCTTAGCTCCCACTTAAAAGTGAGAACATATGGTATTTGGTTTTCTCTTCCTGAGTTACTTCACTTAGGATAATGCCCTCCAGCTCCATCCAACTTGCTGCAAGACTCTACTTTGTTCTTTTATATGGCTGAGTAGTATCCCATGACACCTTTATTTTATGATAGTTCAATGTACATGAAGTTTGTTTCATTCAAAAAATTATTTAAGGTATATATAAAATTACCTTCAGGCTGTATGTTTAAGTTGTATACGAGCAATAAATGAATTTTATTTTTAGACTTGGTTGGGTCCCTTCCCCAAGATATGTCATAATGTGTATGTAAACATTCCAAAATCCAGATGCACACCCACACACACACACACACATATGCAATTTATAAACTTGATTTAAAATATACTAAAAATGCTATACTTAAGATGCTAAAAAATTTGTATAATTAAAAAATGTAATTTCTGTCTCCTACTCCATTCAAACTTACCCCATTATTACTTAGTCAAATAAATTACTTTCCATGTGACTGTGGACAAATGGATTTACCTCTCCAAATCTTAGTCTCCTTGTCTGTAAAAAGTCCCAATGAAATACAGTTGTTTGTTTTGAGAATTAAGAGAGAAAATATATTTAATGGTCTTCTTGGTGTCTGGCACACATTTGTTACTCAGTCTGTGTTAGCTCTTACTCACAGATATGAATCATATTATTTTTTTCCTAGTAATGCAAACATTTATTAGATACTTACTAACTTAGTTAGCTAATAGTGATTTCCAAATTAGGTAATTCCATATTCATGAATTGACATGTTTCTTTTTGTCTTGGTTTAATTCTCCCCATGAGAGAGAGAGGGAGACTATCCTTGATAGTGTTATTACTGAATATCGAGGCAGATATATATAATTTTCTAATAAAAGGGTTTTCAAATAGATACTTTTATTTAGAACAAACTACTAAAATTTACTTAACTGATAAAAAATTTTTAAAGGGTAACTCTAAGAAATATATTGAGTCAAATTACTTACAAAGCCAAATTTGTCCTAAATATATATACTATAGTATTTTATATATAGTATAGTATATATTATATATAGTATAGTATTTCATAGAATTTAGTTAATTTGCACAAAAAATATGCTGAATGCAAGCAGGCAGTCAGCAAGCAGCTTAAAAAGTATAGGGAATTTCTAGTATATAGGAAAGCTATACATTAAAAAAAGCTATACAAGTTCTCATACATCCTAGTTTTAGTAAATAGAAAGCAGATATTAAATTTGTGTCAAGTCGTTACATTAAGCTTACTCTGATATCCTGTGTTTCATAATTTTACATCAAGTTTACTCTCATGTTCTGTTCATCATAAATCTTTATAAGCACCTCAGTAGCTCCCACAGTGTAATTAGCACATCTGATGAGTCACGTCCTTCAACCTGCTTCAGTAAAGTTAGATTAACTTCATTTTCCCATTGTATATATGTCTACATATATATATTTACACACACACACACACACACACAGACACACAAATACATGCACATACATACGTACCGCTCCCATTCAGGGTATTAACTAATCATTTTCATTTTTATTTATTCAAAAAAGCAACCCTTTGCCTTACAAATAAATTTTATACTTTAAAATAAATGCCTTATTATTTTCTTTGTTTTTTTCTTTTTTTCTAAACTCTTTCATTTATTTTTATTTCTTAAAAAATTAAATAAATGCTCCCAATGTTACGGATTTGGTTTTGATTTCTACTATGGCTGCATTCTACACCTTTTGATAGGGAATATTCTCAACACTCTTATTTTCCAGTCACTAAGTCAGTGCGGTTTTACTTGTTCTCTGATACCAGAATTAATTATTAATTTTTTCAGATTATATTAATCAACTAATTAATTAGCTAATAACCAAGTAACGTGTTTGTATTTATTTATAGTTTTATTAAAATGTCTGTAATATTGACATTTATATTGTCAGTGATATTTTTTCCTTGATTTTTGCTGTTTGCATTTATTTATATTTTTTGAGATTTACTATACGGTCATTTTTCTGTTTCCTAGACACTTAAAGAAAATTAGGCACTTTATCTACCATATCAAAGTGGAAGATTTTTTACCAGCTTAGTTAAAGGATTTATAGTTGTCTAAGTAGACTGGTGAAGAGGCCAAGAACATAAATAAACCCAGCAGGGAAATATGAATTTTTCTCTTTCTGAGAAAATGGTTTTTGTCAAAACATCGTGCCAGACTTTGTTTGGTGGACTGCCATTTCTGACACCGAAATGGCTTTTACTTTTCATCCAATGTCACCAGACTGCCAACCACAGTGTAAGAACAAATATACTCTAGATGCCTTGTGGCAATCAGTGGCCCATTCTTGATTGAACAAATTTGGCCTAATTGAGCCTGGCAGAAATGTGCTGCCTCAGGAATCTTTTTTTCTCAAGCAGAAGTAGCAAACTGATGGTCTAAGAGATGGGTAATCATAAAATTCATTAATTGTCTAAACTGGACATATTCAACAATGAAAGGGGTTCTATTAGTGCTTATTCTGAGAAAATTGTCTTGAGAAAATCCTGAATTATAATCTCCCTAACTGTGAGCTAAATGAGCCTACAATGTGTTGATGGGGAAAGGATTTAAATTAGCTGGCAATAGTTAAAAGGTCAGAAGAGTTTGCATAAGAATTCACATTGCCATTTTATCTTGAAAATCATTATGAGATTTTAACAATGAATGTTCTGTACTTGGTTCTCAGGGAACTCTGGGAAGTTGACTCTGAGATTGAGCTAAATGGGCAGAAGGTTAATTAGGGAGTGTCCTTAGGATCAATACCTGTGGAAGGGCGGGGTCTAGACAAGTTGGTCAGAGGGAGGCAACCCCAATGACAGTTGGAGCTGACCCCAGGAGACACTCTAGAGTTAAAATAGTCCAACATAGTGTCCACATTTATATTCTGCCTCAAACTAGCATTGGTTCTGTGGTGGCTGGATCAGACTACACTGGAGGAGGCTGTTGTTTACAATGGAAGCAATACTGGCCAGGCACGGTGGCTCACACCTGTAATCCTAGCACTTTGGGAGGCCTAGGAGGGCGGATCGCCTGAGGTCAGGAGTTCCAGATCAACCTGGCCAACATGGTGAAATCCCTCCCATCTCTATTAAAAATGTAAAAAATTAGCCCAGCGTGATGGAGGTTGAGGTGGGAGAATTTCTTGAACTCAGGAGGCGGAGGCTGCAGTGAGCTAAAATTGTGCCACTGCACTCCAGCCTGGGTGACAGAGTGAGACCCCATCGCAAAACAATGAAAAATGAATATATTTTTTAAGTGGATGCAATTATTGAAGAAGCTAATTGCTGAAGTACATCTACAGAGATAGGCACTACTTCCTTGAAATGGTATCTTGGTGGTATGTGCTCACTAAAATAAATTATTACACTTCAGATCAGCAATCAACTAGAGATGAGGAACTTCCTCATGTTATAAGGCAGCATTTCCAATGTTTTCTACTTGCCCAAGTCACACCTTGCTGTTGTTCTTGGCCTCTATATTGATTTGAGCCAGTGACCTTTGATCTACAGCTTTATATGTTGTTGGCACTACCAAGTAATCATTCTGTTCTTAGCCTCCTGTGGGCTCCTAGGAGCTTTGCCAATATTGATGACTTTAAATTCCTCAGAATAGTGAGGAGACCAGTGGCTTATAACCCAGTCAGACCCATTGATCCCTATTTAATCAAATATTTTATTCATTCCCTTAACTAACCTGAAATGAAATTCAGAATTATGGCTACATACATTTAAAAAAATATAATGCCCTAAGTATAATATGAGGTCATAATAAAATGTAGAAGAGTTTATAATAAAAATATTTTTATACATAAAAACTTGGAGATGACTATACAAGCGGAAATACTGAAACAGCCAAATGCTTGTGCCTGAACTTAGAAAATCATAGTAAATGTCATGAGCACAACTGTAGACAGAAACAATTTTGTGTGATAACCTATTAAAAAAATACAAGAAAACAATGTCCCAAAATGAGGAATGACTCATTCTATGCCTTGTTAAAAAAAAAAAAAAAGTCTTTTTAAAAATCTACATACATAGTAATTACCTTACTGTAAAATTCATTGAGTATTAAATATGTACAGAAATATTTTGTATTTATGTGAAAAATAAAGATTCTCGACACAGTTATTAATAAACTTGTTTTTGCCTACATGAGTAATCAATACATCGTTCAAATTTTGAGAGATGCAAGATACGGAGCAGATCGTTGTTATGTAGAACTGTTGAGAGCATTGCCAGATTTCAAGCATTTCTGGCACTAATCCAGTAATTGTCAATAGCACCTTTCAATCAATAATGCCTTCACACTGGAACACCCATGTTAAAAACCACTGGACCAAAAGAACTTTAATCAAATTTACCAATCCACTTGACAGTCCTTGCCCCATTTTACCTAATCCCCAGTGGTTCACCATCTCCATTGCTTTTCCATTAAGCCATACTGTTACAGGAAGACAATTTGTCAGTCTGTCTAGAGCCTCATCTACCCTGTATATATCAAACATTCTTTATAGTTTCTGGCATTTAGAAAATGATTTACCCTAGCTTCCAGATGATACGTCTTCCATATTTCTTCATTTCTTAGGCTATTTCTTATAAACTGGAAAGGAGATATTCAAATGTGAACTCATGCCAACACATTTCTGGGAAGCTCTAAATATTTAATTCTGCAAATGGAAACATTCATTTTACAGAGATCTTGTTATCCTAATCTTATATTGAGTATTTCCTCCAGGAGAAAGCATTCTCTGAGAATATATGAAAGATAATTTTGACTGTCATTTTTCCAATATGATTACAGAAACTTCATTAAAAATGATTGGGGACTTTGGTATTATGTTTAGAGAACAAGCTTAATGTCTACAATATATACACAGGATTTAATAGATTCAGTAGGCTGAGGGTAGCAGCATGGTAATAAAACACCATCAAAAACTCGCATTTCAGTCCCACTTTTGTCAGTAACTAGTTATGTGAACCTAGATAAAGCATTTAACTTCCTTTGGCTCCATTTTCCATCTGTGAAATTATTGAGTTGGAAAACATGATCTCTAGT
This sequence comes from Theropithecus gelada, assembly GCF_003255815.1. NCBI lineage: Eukaryota > Metazoa > Chordata > Mammalia > Primates > Cercopithecidae > Theropithecus > Theropithecus gelada. Next base: position 60,817,997 of record NC_037680.1, on the reverse strand, counting down.
GGCTCTTTCAGTACAAAAATCCACCGACTCTGTTTTCATGATTAACTTTTCTATATTTTTCAGATGTTAAATTGGCAAGAAATTAGGATTTGAGATTTTTTTTGGAAAGCTTTTGACTATATTTTTCAAATGCAGATGTTTGGTTACATATAGAATTTCCCTGATGCCTAATGATCTATGACCTCAATTGCCTCCAAGCAGATTATCCATCTGCTATCTTACGTTGACTCTGAAAATATAATTTTAAAATGTCTTCAGGAGAGTAGTTCCATGGAATATGACATATCTCGAGACACAACAAGGCATGACCCATTTCAGCATAAGTGGAGGGGAACTGGAACCTAATCTACTTAGTAGTAGGGGCAAACACCAAGGTGGCTGACCGATCTCCAGTTGTTTTCTTGCGGGAAATCTACACTGGCAGACATAACTTAATAACTCAAATGTACAACACATGATAGGTAATAATTGCAGACATGTCATTGGTTTCCAAGAACAGTATAAAATAATAGATCACATAAATCAATGTTGACTGAATTTAGTATCAACATATATTCTTTATTCATTGACTACCGATTGAATGCCTGCCATGTGTCTCTGAATAAAAAAGAGTTTGTATATTGATATTCAACATTACGTAAATCATTCAGTGTAGGAGAGAGTTTTAAACAACACTCAGACCTAAGTAGGGAACAGTAAGCAAAAACAAAAAAAAGAAGGAGGGCCATCTTCATGAAATTGGAATATTACCCAGACCATTAAGTGGACTCAAGTTAGAAACAATAAAGATGCAGTTAGATAAACTATAATTCAGTGCAGGATTTTATGTAAGGAACAATGTAAAAGTCTAGTCTTCATTATGTCACCAACTAAAGACTATTAGTTGCCAGAGCTCATAACTTGTACTTCCTAAATATTTTCTTTGAACTTTGTTTTCCAAAAGTCTTCTGAATGTTCTCAGGCAAGCTTAGGCTTATAGTCACAAGGTTTCTTTAAGATCTCCAAAGACACAGGCATTTAAAGACAGCAATCAATAGCATAAACAAATTAAATACAAGCATAGCCCATATTAAATTTTATTTAAAAAAGAAATTATCTTTTAATTTTGTGATATATATGTGTGTGTGTGTGTGTGTGTGTGTGTGTGTGTGTGTGTGTGTATAATTTTTTTTTTTTTTTTTTTTTTGAGACCAAGTCTCACTCTGTCGCCCAGGCTGGAGTGTGGTGGCGTGATGTGGGCTCATGCAACCTCCACCTCCTGGTTTCAAGTGATTCTCCTGCCTCAGCCTCCAGAGTAGATGGGATTACAGGCATGTGCCCCCACGCCCAGCTAATTTTTGTATTTTTTGTAAAGATGGAGTTTCACCAAGTTGGCCAGAGTGGTCTCCAGCTCCTGACCTCAGGTGATCTGCCCACCTTGGCCTCCCAAAGTGCTGAGATTACAAGCATGAGCCACCTTACTGGCCTTTTATAATTTTTAATGAGCTATGATTTTTCTGCAAACATCCTTCATACACAATGTTTTTGTGTTTTTATAATTTAAAGAAAATTTTATTTTTGTGTCCCACTGTGACTTTAAAATATAAAATTTTAAAATAAAATAAATTTATTTTAAAATAAAATAAATTTAAATAAAATAAATAAATAAATAAATTTAATTTTAAAATAAAATAAATTTATGTTAAAATATAAAACTTTAAAATAAAAAATTCTTCCCTTACTCCTGGAAGATATTTTTGATGATTTTTCAAGAAATACAATTTTCATGGTCATTTAATTTTATTAAAACAGTATCAGTTTAGAAATTAAAATACTCAGTTCTAGGTTACAATCCAAACTATGAATTGGACATAAATTTTTACATGACTCTTTGTGCCCCCCAGCTGGGGCTTTCTATAGGTAAAAGGAGGGGAAGAAAATGAGAATTTCATCCATTTAATACCTTATTGTTTATGGACACTTCAAGGTTTAGGAGACTAGGAAGAAAGAGAGTTGAATGATTATAGATTAAGATCAGAAAATTTCTTCCTTAACTAGTATTGAGGTAACTTAATAATTATATCATGTAGTAATTCCATTTTTAACTTTTTGTGGAACCACTAGACTGTTTTCCAAGGTGGATGCAACATTTTATATTCTCACCAATAATATATAAGGATTCTAATTTCTCTGCATCCTCACTAACATTTGTCATTTTCTGATGGTTTTATTATAGCCATCCTAATGGGTGTGAAAGGATATCTCATTATAGTTTTGATTTTCATTTCCCTGATGGCTAATGCTGTTGAGTATATTTTCGTGTCCTTATTAGCCATCTATATCTCTTTGTAGATAAGTTTTGAAAAGTTAAATGAGGTATTTGGTAGGTCATAAAGTCATCTAATGATGTTAATAAATTTAGTACATTTTAAATAATATTTACTATTTTTTCATACATGCTCTAAAAATGTTAAATTGTTGAGTAGGTAGTTCACATTAGCTTTCCTTAACTTTTCAAAACTTGTTTACAAAATAGCTATACAAGCTATAATAATCCTTAAAAATGATAAAACTAAAACTGAGGGAAGCTGAACAGCTTGCCCGAGCTTGTACAAATATCAATGGAGCAGCCAGGTTTTTCTTAAATCTATGCTTTTTACATTGAATGTGGTTGTTGAGAAGTCAGTTAACACTTGAGAAAGATTTTAGAATAGTTGAGAAAAGACATTCAGGGAGAAGCATAGTAATAATACAAGGTAATAAAGTGGGGAAGACACAGTTGAATGCTTTGAGAAGTTTAGTTGCAAAGTGAATTTTTTTTAAAATGAAGGAAGTAAGGATATAGTTTTATGATTAAATCACTTAAATGGTGAAAGAGAAAGAATAAAATAAATGATGCTGTACTACACCCAGTAGAGTTCAGCAGCTCAGTCATGGGATGACAAAGGATGAAAGCCAAGAAGTGAAGGCATTAACCTTGACTAGTAGTCGTGAAAAAAGAGTTTAAGGATAAGTCTTTTTCTGAGTCTTGGGAAAAAGAAGTAAGACAGGATTTAAATGATAACCTTTGTTTTTAAGGGAAAAGGAGCAGATTGTTGCCAAAGTTCTTTGGTGGGGATTTTGTGTGTTTCCTTTGCTTCTAAATGTAAATTTTGCCCATTTTTTTCTTCCTAAAGTTACCGTGCTCCCAAAATTACAGGTAACTGAAGTATCTGATAAGGTGGCGTCTTGCTAATCAGGCTTTTATCTATGTTGTCTTCTTACTGACAGATTAATTGCCTGAATTGCCTTTTTATTTTTAAGTATTCCTGAGAAGGAAATTTAGCAATTAAAATGATTTAGACTTTGCTGTTTATATAGCAGTTTAAATGACATTTGAAAGATAGTGGAGGAAATTAATAAATGATTGAACAAAATAATATGTAGCAGAAATATGTTTGTTGCTATAATTAAAAGTGTATAACTTAGTAATCCAGGTCAATTTTTACAAAGAATCAACGAGTAGTGCTTTTCAAATGGCTTTAAAAATTGATTGCTTTTAATCAGTCGTATTTCAAGTTCAGGCATGGATTTGAATATTTAATTAACTGATTTTTGAAGTAATATGTTATGCACTTCATTTTTATATGGTTGATAAGTACTTTGTTGTACTGATATAGTGAGTATTCATAAAAGTTTAATTAACTACAAACTTCAAATCAGTATATTAAGAACAGATTTTTATGTTTTTAATTATTAAAGAAAATGTGCCAATACTGATTTTTATTTTCCTGCTTCATTTTAAGTGTTGCTCTATACACTCACTATAGAAAAATAAGCAAAACGGGAAATACGTATTTTAAAATATTTAATTATCAGAAATTATAGCTCCAGATAATATTGCTAAAAATTAGAAGCATATATTTTAGACTTGCCCCCATAAAGCTACAGATCTATACATTATACACAAATATGTACATATGTTATTTCACAAAATGGAATCCTTACAACCATATATTTCTTTTGATACATGTTGAATATGTTTCCATGCCAATAAAACTCTATTTTTATAAATGTAAATTTGGCCATACGGAGTCTCATTGCACAATGATACCAAAATTTATGCTATCATTTCTAAATTTTACATATTAGAAATGACATTTGATTATGTATATATGTATATCATGTATAGGATATATATTTATACACATATGTATTACATGTATGACTGATCTTATTTTTGCCTTGAGACAAAAAACTAAAAGTAGAATTTAAGTATGAAAAAGCATCAAGTAAAACTTTTGATATTTGACTAATCTGTCTCCAGAAAGAAAAGACATACCAATTTAAACTCCATCAGTTACTTCTGTAACAGTAGCAGTAGGAAATTTACAGCCTATGGGCCATATCTGGCCTACCATTATTTTTGTAAATACAAGTTTTGTAAATACAAACACCTATTTGTTTACATACTGTCTCTAACCACTTTCACAGTAGTTGTGACAGAGACCATGTACTATGTGTATTATGTTTAAAATAGCATAAATTATTAACTATCTTCCTTTATAGAATAAGTTTGCCAACCTCTGTGTTATAAAGTTTCCCCTAAATATCTGGTTTTATATTTATTGATGCAATAACAAATATAAAGTAAAATAGAATAAATTATATCCATTTTAATTTACTTAACAACTGAGAGCCGTTAGAGTATCCATCACCCAAATAACATACATTGTATCCATTAACTAATTTCATCCACCCCCTCCCACCACCTCATCTTTCAGTCTCCATTGTTCATCATTCCGCTCTCTCTATCCACATGTATACATTTTTAGCACCCATTTATGAATGAGAATATGTTATATTTGACTTTCTGTGCCTGTCTTCTTTCACTTAAGATAATGACTTCCAGTTCCACTGATGTTGCTGCCAAAAATATGATTTGACTCTTTTTTTAGTAGCTGAATAGTATTTCATTAAATGTGTGTGGACATATATATGTATACATACATATATACTTATATAGCATATTTCCTTAACCTATTCATCCATTGATGGACACTTAGGTTGATTGATTCCATATATTTGTTATTGGGACTAGTGCTGTAATAAACGTATAAGTGTAGGGGTTTTTTTTATTATTATTATTTCTTTCTTTTGTTTTGGGTAGATATCCAATAGTGGAAATGCTGGATCAAATGGTGGTTCTACTGCTAGTTCTCTGAGAACTCTCCATAGTGTTTTCCATAGAGGTTGTGCTAATTTACATTTCCACTAGCAGTTTATAGAGTTCTCCCGCATCGTCCCCTACATTAATTATTTTCTGTCTTTTTAATAATGGCCATTCTGACTGGTGTAAGATGGTACCTCATTTTGGTTTTAATTTGCATTTCTCTGATTATTAGTGATGTTGAACATTTTTTCATATGCCTGTTGGCCATTTGTATGCCATATTTTGAAATTGTTCATGTCCTTTGCTCACTTTTAAATGGGATTATTTCTTGTTATTGTTGAATTGTTTAAATTCCTTGAATGTTCTATATATTAGTCCCCTGTTGGATGAATAATTTCCAAATATTACTCCCATTCTCCAGATCGTTCACTCTGTTGATTATTTCTTTGGCTGCGAAGAATTTTAGTTTAATCAAGCTCCATTTGTCTGTTTGTTTTTGTTGCCTGTGCATTTGAGGTTTTAGTCATAAATTCTTTGCCTAGAACAATGTCCAGAAGATTCCCCCCTAGGTTTTCCTATGGTTTTATTATAGTTTCATTCTTTTATTTGAGTACTGAATCCATCTTGAGTTGATTTTTGTATATGGTGGGAGATACGGGTCAAGTTTCATTCTTCTGCATATGGCAATCCAATTTTCCCAGCAATGTTTATTGAAAAGTCTATGCTTTCCCCAATATATGTTCTTGTTGGCTTTGTCAAAGGTAAAAACCTTTAGTAGATTTATAGTTATGTAATCATCACCAAAATCCTGTTGTAGAGTTTCAAAAAGATTCCTAATGCACATTTGCAGCAATTCCCCTATTATAACCCCAGTTCTTCATAACCACTACTTTCAATCTAATTTCTGTGATTAAATATTAACTTTTTAATGAGAGTTGCTGTAAATGAAACCATGTGTGATTGTGTTTGTCCAGGTACTAGTGAATGCACCTTCGAATTGTTTCCACTTTTTGGCTGTTTTGAAGAAATGCTCCTATAGACATTTATGTAAAAATCTTCATGCAAGATATGTTTAAAGTTATTGTTGTACATACCTAGAGTTAGAATTGTTGGAGCATATAGTACATTTTGTGTAACTCATTAAAAAGTTGCCAAATTGTATGTAAAGTAGTGGCATTATTTCACATTTCCATTAGATATATATGAAGTTTGCAGCTTCTCAGCAGAGTCCATTTTTGTGTATCTTTTTTATTACAGACATTCTAGTAGGCCTGAAGTAATATCTCATAGTGATTTTTATTTATTTATTTATTTTTTTGAGATAGAGTTTTGTTCTTTAGCCCAGGCTGGAGTGAAGTGGTGCAATCTCTGCTCACCACAACCTCCGCCCCCCAAGTTCAAGTGATTCTCCTGCCTCAGCCTCCCAAGTAGCTGCAATTATAGGCACCTGCCACCACTCCCGACTAATTTTTGTATTTTTAGTAGAGACAGGGTTTCGCCATGTTGGCCAAGTTGGTCTCAAACTCCTGGCCTCAGGTGACCCACCCGCCTCAGCCTCCCAAAGTGCTAGGATTACAAGCGTGAGCCACTGCGCCCAGCCCTCATTGTGATTTTAATTTGAACTTCTCTAATAACTAATAACTTATTTCTGTGTGCATACTAGACATTTCTATATCTTCTTTGGAAAATGTCTATTTAAGGTTTGCTGATTTTCAATTGGTTTGTCTTTTAATTGTTATCTACATATTTTGGATACAAGCCCTGATCATATATATACACACATACACATATGTGTGTGTGTGTGTGTGTAATAAACACGTTATATATATAAAAATGTATTTTTCCTCTTTTGTGGGTTATCTTCACATTTCTTGATAGTTAATTTTTGAAACACAAAAGTTCTCAATTTTTTTCTTATTGCTTATAATTTTGGTGTATAACGTAAGAATCCATTGCCAAACAACACATGACAATAAAAGATACACGCATTTTCTTTCTTTCTTTCTTTTTTATTTCTTTTTTGAGACGGAGTCTCACTCTGTTGCCCAGTGAGTGCAGTGGCACCATTTTGGCTCACTGCAAGCTCCGCCTCCGGGTTCACGCCATTCTCCTGCCTCAGCCTCCTGAGTAGTTGGCACTACAGGCGCCCGCCCCCACGTCCAAATAATTTTTTGCATTTTTGGTAGAGACGGGGTTTCACCGTGTTAGCCAGGATGGTCTCAATGTCCTGAACTCGTGATCCACCCGCCTCGGCCTCCCAAAGTGCTGGGATTTCAGGCAGGAGCCACTGCGCCCGACCACACACATGTTTTTCTAAGAATTTCGCAATTCTCAGAAAACAGGTGTTTTTATAAAAAATTTGTAATTAGAGCTTTAATCCATTTAGAGTTAATTTTTACATATAATGTGATGTATAATCAAACATAGCAAAGAAAATCTGAGGTCTAAAGAGAAAACAATTGAACTCCACTGAATATAGTCTGCCTCTGCATCATGAATTTCACTAATCAGGGTTTAATGACTATTTCAAAGAGGAAACATTTTCTATATGAAAGATGTGCATACATGAATGTGAAAATACCATAATACCATATGTATATGATAAAAATGAGAGGGTCATTTCACACTTTAGCATGGAAGAGAGGGCACTCTGTCTCTGTCATAACCCAAAACAGCTAGATTATTTTTGTAGGCAATTTGGAATCTCTGGAAGACATAAAATTCACCCAGTGTTTGACAGATTACATAGGCCAGGAACTGAATTACAAATATAACTCCCATAGATAAAACTATAGTATTAACCTAGTTTTAGCACATCCCATAAACCCTATGGAGTCCAGATAAATATCTGCATTATTTAATGATGACAGAATTTTTATAAGACTGTATTCTGGAGAGAATTTGCTTCTTTTGTTTGTTTCTGTTTAGTAAGGCATTGTATCTAACAGAAAGTGTTTGCTGTGTTTGACGGTTCTGCAGGTAAACCTCAGGGCCCCTAAATTGTCATAAAATGATCCATGAAGGACTTCTTTGAAATATGTGACATGACCATGACACTGTTTATCCACATCAGGAAAACAGGGGTCGAAATATCGTTTGTAGTTTAGGGACCTAAAACCAAGCTATTAAAAAGAAAACAGTGGTGGATAGAAATACCCTAACATAGCCACTTCTGACTGAATTCTCCAACAGCTTTGAAAATAAATATCAGCGGTTAAAAACAATCCCACACTAGAGTAATTTCTATCTATTCTTTATAATTTTTTTATCTGTACATATAAGTGTTTAGATATAAAAGTAGCAGTTTAGCAAGATTCAAGATTATATTAAACAGGCCGGGCGCAGTGGCTCACGCCTGTAATCCCAGCACTTTGGGAGGCCGAGGCGGGTGGATCACGAGGTCAGGAGATCGAGAGCATCCTGGCTAACACGGTGAAACCCCATCTCTACTAAAAACAAAAAAAATACAAAAAACTAGCGGGGAATGGTGGCGGGCGCCTGTAGTCCCAGCTACTGGGGAGGCTGAGGCAGGAGAATGGCGTGAACCTGGGAGGCGGCGCTTGCAGTGAGCCAAGATGGTGCCACTACACTCCAGCCTGTGTGACAGAGTGAGACTCTGTCTCAAAAAACAAACAAACAAACAAAAAACACACACAAAAAAACTGTATTAAACAGTAGGTTTCAAAAAACTTAAGAATGAGACAATTATACAAAAATTTTATACCAAGAATTTCTACTTTTTAAAAATGTATTATAAACATCAATTTTAGAAGAAAAAGGTATGCAGAATGGGTTAAAAAATGTTCTTTCTTCACTAAAATCGTTAAGAAAATTTAATTATTTAAAAGTATGCATGAGAAACTTTATATAGATGCTGATACAACTAGAAAAATATTGAAATGACTATCAAAAATGTTGATTCTATACAATCACATTAGAAACGAATTACTGAAAATTTTCTTGGTCTCATCCAGAAAACCATTAAAATTTTGAATCAATTGCTCAGATGTAACAGAATTGAAATTTAAAAATTTTTATAAGCACGATACAAACACCAATTAATCAGTGCAGACACAAGATTTAAAACACAAGCTAAATATGAGCTCAGGAACATGTATTTTAGAAATAACTTTTACTTAAATAATTTATAAGAGAACTAGAAAGCTATTGCACAAATTAGCAAAATTGGGATTCTAAATAATGAATCTTCCTTTGTGCTTATAAGCTAGATCCATTTACCATATCTGCTACTTAAGGTTCTTTAACTGTACTCAAAGACACAACTGCAAAGATAAAAGTTATGGAATGCTTAAAGACCGTTAATAGAAAACAGCAGTAAAAAACTCAAATGACTAAATTTGTTGTGATTTTGAAAATGCAGTATGCTTGTAGAAAAATAAATCAAATTTAATAAAAAACAGGATTAGAAGAAAAATAATGTTCAGTTCCTAATAGCTATTATCTCCACAATACTCTATCCTGGCCCAATTAAATGGAAATGTCTTATTAGACTTATTTGTCTCATTTTAAGGAATGATATTTACAGGCTGTAGTCTATAAAACACAAGACTGACCTTGTGTTTGAAAGGTCTTGAAGCTCTATGACATGAGAAAACAGGAAAAGATAAGATGTTTCAATTACATAAGGCAAGACTTATGAAATACAAAAGAAATACCTTCAGATAGTTGATGTACTGTCATGGAAAATAGTGGCTAGATTAAATTATGTTGCTGGAGATGACAAAAACAATTTTTATGTATGACAATTATTCAGAGACAGATTTCAGTTCAGTACAAAGTGGTGTGCCTCTATAACAATTACAGCTCCTGTTGGACAGCTCCAAGGGAATGGGCTGTCTCTCAGAGTGGTGCATTCCTGTCACAGGAAGTGTTCAGCTGAACCTAGATGAACACTGGTCATGGATACCATGGAACGTTTTTCCATTTTAGAAGGAAGATATAATTAGCGACCTTTAAGCTTGTTTCTACCTTCCATATTCGCATTTTATGGTCACTTTGACACATTTCAATGTTATAAATTGTCATTCCAATCTATAATTTGAGGCTGATATCACATGAACCAGTAATCTGAGTGACAGTGTTTCATGATTCATGCCCCATTAAATACTAGTAAGCAATATATATATTTATATACAAATTGTTTTCACTTTTATTTTGCCATCAAGGTTTGTGTCTCCTACCCTACCATCTTGGTGATGTCACCCTTTACAATAATTAGATTTCATCAAGAATACATGTAAGTATATTTGTATACAAGTAGACAGTTATACGTATGTATTAAATAATTTATAACATTTTCATTTTATTCTTTTTTTCCCAATTAGTTATGATATTTTAAAGATTCAACATATTTTACTCTATTTTAAATTATCAAAACATCGTGTTCTCTTGGGCCAGTAAATGAGTTAGATTTTTTGATTATTTGTTGGTTGGTTTGTTTATTAGAGGACCCAAACATCTCAAAGAATTTATTGTGTTAGTTTGTTTTGCATTGTTATGAAGAAATACCTGAGACTCTGCAATTTATTTTTTAAAAAGTATTTAGTGGCTCTTGGTTCTGCAGACTATACAGGAAACATGACAACAGCATCTGCTTCTGGTGAAGTCCCAGAAAGCATCCAATCATGGTGGAGGGGAAAGGGAGGGTAGGTGTCATATGGCAAGAGTGGGAACAAGAGAGAGAGGAGGAGATGCCATGACTTTTTAAACAACTTGCTCTCATAAGAACTACTAAAGCAAGAACTCACTCATTACCAAAGGGATGGCACCAAGCCATTCAAAGAGGATCCACCCTCATGACCCAAACCCCTCCCACTTGGCCACACCCAACATTGGAGATCATATTTCAAAATCAGATTTGAAGGGGACACACATTCAAAGTATATCACTGGTTCTATGCAGTGGCCTGGTTAAGCTATATATTTCATGCAGGCCAAAGACAATATCTGACATGTGCATAGAAGGATTAAAATTACATATCTCAATCCACATAGGCAATATGTCTGATTCTCCCATCACTCTACCTATTGCACTTTGCTGGGTTTAACCTGTTTTAGTTTTACATAGTTTGTCTTTAAATATTTTGCTTTTTGCATGATGATTTAATTTAATTCTCTTAAGCTTACTCATGCATTTTATTAACATTATTTACTGGGGAATAAGAGTATCCAAGTGAAACCTCCATGCTTGTAGCACTCTAGCAAATTTTATCTTCTTCATTCAGAAATTTGAAAAATTCTTATACTCTCTCTTAAAAGTGATTGAACTGTTATTCTTTTATTTTCTGTGGGTTTACACTAATATTTTGCCTTTTTTCTTCTTTTCCTAGCATATCCAAAAGGTATGAACTAAATATATACTGAGTGTACCACAATCTCTCTTGTTCCAAGTAGTAATTTTAAATTTTACCAATCTAGAGCACTAAAAAGTAGAAAAAATGAGTAAGACTTACTATTTGACAGCACAATAGGGTGACAATAGAAATAACTTAATTGTATATTTTAACATAACTTAAAGAATATAATTCAATTGTTTGTAACTCAAAGGATAAATGCTTGACAGGATAGAAACCCTACCCTCTGCAATGTGCTTAGTTCACATTGCCTGCTTGTATCAAAACATCTTATGTACCCCATAAATATACACACCTACTATGTACCCTCAAAAACTTTCTAAGACTTTAAAAAAATCACCAACCAAGTAATTTATTTGTTTAGTTAATTTACTGGAAGTAAAAGTGTTAAAACAATTAATGTTTATTACTTTTAAATGAAGACCACAGTGCTATCGAAGAATTCATCAGTAAGTTTCTGCAATTTAACCCCCAGTCAACTCTGTCAAACCAGTGTTAACATTATTTCCACCAAACACTAAATGTGGAAAAAAAAATCTCTAAATATAATTCTGGAAAATGAATGTGTACATTTGTACACACATGTGCAAATATGTTTGTAGACATACATAGAAAGTTATTGATACATGTATTATATAATTTCCAATTATATAAAGTATATGTATGGATTTGAATATATGTGTGTGTGTTTGTGTATGTGTGTGTACCAGCAAAGATACAGCAGTGGTAAATAAGCTAATATTACAGAAAAAAAGTATCCATTTCATAAACTTGAATTTTCCATATTTATAAAACATGCAAACTTATTATAGCTTAACTTGTATAATTCATTGTCTTTAAAAGTCTAATTCATTTAATAATTACTAATAATATGCACAAAAATTACAAATAAATATTATAAAATAATATAAGGTGCTATTCAAAAGATCAAACAAGTTACAAGGATGATGTCTACCTTCATATAAATGTCTTGGATAAATTGGTGGGAATTCTATTTTATTTTTATTTAACTCTTGATAGTCCCTGGCTAACCCGGGAAGACACTAAAACTATCATTTGTGAGTTTATACTACTTTTAAGTTCATTTAAATTGAAACATTAATTTCATTTAAATTGAACCAAGTTTCAATTTAAATAAATGTCACTTTTCAATGTGTGTAACTTAGAAAACATACTCAAAACATACAAATTATTCATAGTGAAAAACAGAGTCATGCATCTTTTTGTAATCATTTTCATTGATGCTTTGCCTCACTTTATGATACCCTGGTCCCTCAAAAAGAGAAAGAAAGAAAGAACAAAAACGAAAAACATGTAGAGTCTCAAATTTCTATACTATAAGCTACAAATTATAAGAATCATGTCTTCCTTCACAATTTTACACACTGTATTCATCATAGTGTCTGGCAACAGTAGGTGGCACTAACTATTCCCTTAATATTTTTAATAAATATCTAATTCTAAGCAAATAAAGCTGTTTTAGAGATTGAATTGGTTAAAAAAAAAAAAATCCACAAAGAAATACTCACCAATCAAACAGCATATTAAAAGGATGATTTAACATGACCAAATGAGATTTATCCTAGGAATTCAAGGGTGGTTAGACATAAGAAAATAAATAAATATAATGCACTATTTAATAGACTGAAGAAAAACAACAGGTAATCAACTCACTTGATGTAGAAAAGACATTGGACAAAAATTCAACATCCTTTCATGCTAAAATATTCAAAAATCAAAGAAAAGAAGGGAATTTTCTTAACATATTAAAGGTTATTTATGTAAAACTCACAGCTAACATCATACTTGATGGTGAAAGACCAAAATGTTTCTCCTTATGAATAGGAACACAAGGGTGCCTGCTTTCGACCTCTCTTATTCAACTTTGTACTGGAAGTGCTAAATGGAACAATAAGACAATTAAAAGAAATTTTAAAAAATCAAAATTATCACGGAAGTTACTTCTGTTTATAAATGACATCATTCTACATAGAAAGCATCAAATAATCTACAAGAAATCTTCCAGAGCTAGTAATAAATTCAGAAAAGGTGTAGGATACATCAATATGCAACAATCTGCCAAATGAAATTATGAAAGCAAGTCCATTTGCAATAACATCTAGAAGAATGAAATACCAAATAATGAATGTAATGAAGGAGATGAAAGACTTGTACCTTGAAAATTGTAAAACATTGGAAGAAATTGAAAAGTCAATCTTTAAATTCATATGAAACTTAAATTGGCCCCCAATAACCAAAACAATTTTGGAAAAGAAGAACAATGTTGGAAGCCTCATACTTCTCAGGTTTGATGCCTACTACAAAGCTACAATAATCAAAACAGTGTTGTATTGGCATAAGGAAAGACCTACAGACCAGTGGAACAGAACTGAGAGTCCAGATATAATTCCATACATGAACGAGCAGTTGATTTGTGGCAAGGTGCCAAGTCTACTTAGTTGAAAAAGAATAGCATCTTTGATAAATGGTGGTGAGAAACTGGCTTTACATATGCAAAATAATAAAATCAGACCCCTAACTCACGTTATGTAAAAATTAATTGAAATGGAACAACAATCTAAGGACAAAAGCTGAAACCATAAAACTCTCAGAAGAAAACGTAGGGGTTAATCTTCTTAATCTTGGATATGGCAAGGGAATTATCAAATGACACCAAAAGCACAAAATACAAAGAAAAAATGTATATTAAACTTCATCAAAAATTTTAAAATGTTTGTGGATCAAACGATACTAACAAGAAAGTGAAAACTGGCGGAATGAGAGAAAACATTTGCAAATTACATACTAAAATAAGAATTTAATATCCACATTATATTAAAAAACTCTTGAACTCAACAACACACAAACTACCTTATTTTAAAATGAGCAAAGAAATTAAGTAAACATTTCTCCAAATAAGATATACAAATGGCCAAAAGAACATAAAAAGATCATTATTATTAGTTATTAGTGAAATGCAAATAAAAAGTACGACTAGATACCAATTTGTTCATCCTAGGCATGTTTTATTAAAAAACAAAAAGGGAAAATAATTTTTTGTGAGTGTGGAGAAATTGAAACCCTCATACATTGCTGGAGGAAATGTAAAATGGTGCAGCTGCTGTGGAAAACAGTTTGGCAGTTACTCAAGAAGTTAAACAAAATTATCCTATGACCCAGCAACTACATTTCCAGGCTTATACTCAGAAGAATTGAAACAAGGACTCAAACATTTACACCAATACTTATTGCAGCATCATTCACAATGACCAGAATGGTGGAAAGGTGGAAAGAATTCAAGTGTTGATCAACAGATGAATGAATAAACAGAATGTCATCTATACATATAATGGAATATTATTTAGCCAAGAAGGAACAAAGTTTTAATATATGCTATAACACGAATGAAACTTGAAAACATTGTGATGGGCTCTATAAGTCAGATACAAAGGTCAAATAATTTATTATTCTACTTATATAAAATATCTATAAATTCATAGAGACAGAAACTAGATTAGAGGTTGCCAGGTACTGAAGGGAGACGGAAATGGAAAGTTGTTGCTTAATGAGTATAGCATAACTGTTTGGGATAACAGAAAAGTTTTGGAAGTAGATACTGGTCATGGCTGTACAACATTGTGATTGTCATTAATGTCACTGAATGGTACTGTGGAAATAATTAAATTTTCAAATTTTATGTTAGATGTATTTTATCTCAATTTAAAAAATCAAAATATAAAAAATTAAATTGTTTTGAAAGCAGCATACCCATATAGTTCTACTCTAAAAGATAAAAGCTTATTATGCTCACACATAATAAACAGTTTTTGTGCATCTAGCACCAGTGTTTGGCTGAATAAATAATCTCTACTTAAGGAGGTAACAGAGGTGAAAGTACTTTCCCTTGTTAATTTCTGTTTGTGTCCCACAGTCTGTGATTGCACTTCCAAATGATGTCTACATGACACTAATAATTCAACCATTTTATTTTATTATATATACATATGTTTTAATTTTTTTGTTTTTCTTTATTCTATAAAAAGAGATACATATGCCAAATGTGCAGATTAGCTACATAGGTCTACATGTGTCATGGTGGTTTGCTACACCGATTGAACCATCCTCTAAGTTCCCTCCCCTTGCATCCTACCCCCAGCAGTCCCTGGTGTGTGTTGTTCCCCTCTGTGTCCATGTGTTCCCATTGTTCAACTCCCACTTCTGAGTGAGAACATGCGGTGTTTGGTTTCTATTTCTGTGTTAGTTTGCTGAGGATAATGGCTTCCAGCTGCAAATGACATGATCTCATTTCTTTTTATGGCTGCATAGTATTCTGTGGTATATATGTACCACATCATCTTTATCCAGTCTATCATTAATGGGCATTTGGGTTGGTTCCACCTTTGCTATTGTAAATATTTCTGCAATAAACATACATGTGCATGTCTTTATAGCAGAATGATTTATATTCCTTTGGGTACATACCCAGTAATGGGATTGCTAGATCAAATGGTATTACTGGTTCTAGATCTTTGAGGAATTACCACGTTGTCTTCCGCAATGGTTGAACTAATTTACATTCCCACCAATAGTGTAAAAGTGTTCCTATTTCTCCACAGCCTCGCCAGCATCTATTGTTTCCTGGCTTTTTAATAATTGCCTTTCTGACTGGCGTGAGATGGTATCTCATTGTGGTTTTGAATTGCATTTCTCTGAACAGAGCCCTCAGGAATAACTCCACATATCCTCTTTTTTTTTTTTTTTTTTTTTTTTTGAGACGGAGTCTTGCTCTGTGCCCCAGGCTGGAGTGCAGTGGCGCGATCTCGGCTCACTGCAAGCTCCGCCCCCCCGGGTTCACGCCATTCTCCTGCCTCAGCCTCCCAAGTAGCTGGGACTACAGGCGCCCACCACCTCGCCCGGCTAATTTTCTTGTATTTTTAGTAGAGACGGGGTTTCACCGTGTTAGCCAGGATGGTCTCGATCTCCTGACCTCGTGATCCGCCCGTCTCGGCCTCCCAAAGTGCTGGGATTACAGGCTTGAGCCACCGCGCCCGGCCCACATATCTACAACCAGTTGATCTTCGACAAACCTGACAAAAACAAACAACGGGGAAAGGATCTCCTGTTCAGTAAATGGTGCTGGGCAAACTGGCTAGCCATATGCAGAAAACTGAAACTGAATCCCTTACTTACACCTTTTGCAAAAATTA
Organism: Theropithecus gelada; assembly: GCF_003255815.1. Taxonomy (NCBI): domain Eukaryota; kingdom Metazoa; phylum Chordata; class Mammalia; order Primates; family Cercopithecidae; genus Theropithecus; species Theropithecus gelada. Next base: position 60,801,286 of record NC_037680.1, on the reverse strand, counting down.
ACTCAAGATGGATTAAATACTTAAATATAAAATCCAAAACTATAAAAATCCTAGAAGAAAATCTAGGCAATACCATTGAAGACATAGGCATGGGCAAAGACTTCATGACAAAAATGCCAAAAGCAATTGCGACAAAAGCCACAATGGACAAATGGGATCTCATTAAACTAAAGAGCACAGCAAAAGAAACTATCATCAGAGTGAACAGGAAACCTATAGAATGGAGGAAAATTTTTGCAATCTACCCATCTGACAAAGGTCTAATATCCAGAATTTACAAGGAACTTAAACAAATTTACAAGAAAAGAAAAAACATCAAAAAGTGGGTAAAGGATATTCACAGACACTTCTCAAAAGAAGACATTTATGCGGCCAACAAACATATGAAAAGAAGCTCAACATCACTGATCATCAGAGAAACTCAACCATTTTATACTACATTCTTCATTAGATTGACTTTTGAATCACAGAATCTGTGAGAATGATTTATTTTAATATTTTAGAGAATTTTAAAATAAAATCTATGGATTAAGCAAACATGGTCTATTAATTAAAAAATCTGATATAGTTTAATTATTTTCCTGGAAGATCATAGTCTGTCACAGTTATATTGAACAAGTTGATTGCTATTTGATTTTACTCTTGCTTAATTAAATAAAGTTATGCAGTCATATTATTATTAGATATCTTTGGGAATATCCCAAATGTGCCCAAGTCATGTAGTACAAATAATGAATTTTCCTTTTCCAAAGAATAATATTGCTATACCAAATAATAAAATATGTTTAAGGAAGAAACACCAACGTGTAAAGGTAAGCTATACAGTATCTGTCTGAAATAGTATAATTTACCTCTGCAAATCTAAGCCTAAAACTGCCTTAGTTAAAAATTCTACCTACTTCATAACATTTCTGTATCAGCAGATAGGCTAAGGAAGCACGTGCCCCTCTGTGTTCCTAATAAGGCAAAAATAAGTAACAAATAAATTTTAGCAAGAGGTGGTTTGGTTCAGAAATGTTCATATGGGTTAAGATTACCAACTTGCCTGAATAAGGAAATAAACTAAAACCGATTTGTTCTATCTCTTTGTTTGCTAAAGCTTCTGTTTCCTATGGTTGAAAAACAATATCAGAGTGTAATCTACTCCTATTTTTGACGGACATAACATAAACCCAAATATGGAAATCAGCAAAATAGCTAACATTTTTCTAAACCAACGATTTTCAAGTCCATGTGTAATAGAATATTTAGTGAAACATTGATGGAATCACAAACATGAGAGCACCTAGAAAAGTGCCTGGCTCATTCAGTGAACCAATAAGTTAAATTGGATTTTTTTCATATATGTTCCCCCCAGTCAGTATCATTAGTAAATCTAAAACAAGACATACACACACACACACACACCCCCGAGGAGAGAGGGGTAGAGAGAGAGAGAGAAAGAGAGAGAGAGAGAGAGAGAGAATTAAATTTAGAGTTAAAAAGCTAAATTTAATGCTCCCTACATAAAATATGATAGAGAAAATGCTAATACACATTAGGAATGAACACTTAAAGCCTGTGTCCCATTTTTGTCACAATTTATTATAAATAACTTATTAGAACAAGAGTTTAAAAAAAGAAAAATTATCAGGGTATCTGGCATTTTCAGATGTTTTCATCAACATATCCCAGAGGTTAAAAATGGCCTAGCATATTTTGACTTTTGAGAGTCCCAGTATATTATAAATAATGAAATATCAAAGCAAGTTTATCAAAATGAGGTTAGGCTTTAAAGAATTACAGATAGTGAGTTGATCATGTTAACACATTGAAAATACCCTGACTTATGAATAACCTCAGTTGGAGATTAATATCAAAAGTGTCATTGCTATGTCCTTCATGAAAATGAGACCCAGCGCCCTCTATGTGGCACGTAGTCCTGTTTTGCACAATTCCCACATGATGAAGATTACCCTGTAAACGTTAGAACTATTTTTTCCCTTAATTATTATTGATTGTGATAGAAATGTTTAAAATATCTTTCTTTTCATTTTAAGAGACTATTTAACTTAATATCATAAAGCATCAAAAATAAAAACATCAAATATTAACTATTCACCATTTTAATGATATTATATTACCATATGTTCATTAAATGGAAATTACATACTTCTTTCCCTTTAGAACATTATACTATCTATCTAGAGGTAATTCAGATACGCAATATTTATTCAGTGCCTGTCATATGCAAAGCACTATTATAGGTTCTGAAGATATATCAAGAAAGAACACACACACACACACACACACGAACCCTATTCTTAATGTAGCAGTCAAGGCAGAGGTTGAGGAGAACAACAGAAAAAGTAATTATTTTATTTATTGAAGTCTTGAAAATATCATTTAATATTAATAAAAATATAATATATGCTTATTGCAAAATTAGAAGCAATACAGGAGAATATAGTAAATATTAAAAGTCCTCCCTTTCTACTTCTCCACAAAATCCCACTTACGAGGAGGACTATTGCTGAGTTCTTATATGTATATGTATATTATATATGAATCATATTGTCTCCACGATGAGAGAAAAACTATTTATATTTAGACATACACACTTATGAATAATTGATCTACATATTTATAGCCCTTTTCTCGCTATATATATATACACATATGGATCTTTTTCTATGTGTGTAATTTATATACATGGTCTTACTGCTGAAAGTTGGATATGCTAGAGATGAACAAATTATTTATTTTAGCTCTCTAAATCTAAATATTTCTGATTCCAAGAGTTGATAGAACAAATCACTTCAATCTTTCATTGTAATAATTCTTCTTATTTTTGTGTTTCCATGACTCCAGGAGACATATTGAATATATAGAAAATAGACCCTGTAATCTTCAGTTCTATATGGTCAGTGCATAGCATACTTATCATTATCCATGTCAGCATGATCCTTTGAGATACAAGGTATTCAGGTTTCAATGTTAAATAATCCATATTAGCCTTTTTCTAGGCTGAGAATTCTGGGCTGTAAGGTTTAGTCTTCTAGGCATCATTCTTCCTCCTCCCCTCAAGGCTGCCTCTCACTTTGCATCTCGTGCATTCCACACTAAAATTACTGTCACTTCCCTGGAGCGTTTCAAGCTAGCACAGACCACAGATAGCAACTCCTCATGTAATCTGCAGAGTAGCATCACCATCTGAGGCTCAGGTGCTTGTTCGAGTGCTCACTCTCTCCCTCTGCTTTTGTCATTTCCCTCTTCCTTTTTCAACTTTAAGGGGTTAGAAATTCAAATTTGTGTCGGGGTGGGAGACATAAATTTAATGTGGGAGGTAGCAGAGTATGCTACCTTTAGGAGGTATCATTGTTTCTTCCCTTTAACCATGCCTTACTCGGTAGCTCTGTTTGAATTCCTCTGATAATAGTGCACCCACCACATTACATATAATATTACATTTTATTTATGAATTTAATGAGTTGTAAGAAAGTTCTGCTTTCCTTGAACCACAATATGTCATTGGGTAATGTCTACACATTTATTTTAACACAGATCTACTTGTGGAGCTAATAGTATCAGGCTCAACACACAAAGCTCCAAGACTATTTGAATAAAAGTTTCACAGCCTCTCAAAGGCATCCCTTCTCTAAATTGAACTCCATCAGTTATTTGCTTTTTCGTGGAATATCTTCATGAGATATTTTCTCCATATTCTCTGTCCTCTGCAAAATTAAACCAAGGCCTTATTTGTTTTAGTATTGTTCTTAAAATGTAAAATTTAATACGAGATGTAGAACTAGAACTCAATTTTATTTACCAGAAGCCACTTAAGAAGGACTAAATAATTATTTTCCCTATGTGTTCTATTTTTCCATTAGGAAATGAGATTCAACATGAAAGTTAAAACATTGTACCAACAAATTTTGAAAAATTATGACTAAAATAGCTTTACAAATAAGGATATTAATGATTCATACTGAGTTACAATGCATGTTTATCTTAAAGACTAGGATGTGGAAAACCACTAGCTAAAGATTATAGATGTATTTGTTACTATGTACTGTAAACAAACAAACAAGAACAAACAAATTAAAAGGCTGCATTAAAGTAAACAGATAAGAGTTGCACTGTACTTACTCTGATTTATAATTAAATAGCAAAGGTAACAGGACTTCAAAATACATTACTTTTGGGGGACTAACAAAAACAACATTGAGGGAACAATGAATGATAGCAAAGCTTAAATAAAGGCCCATCTGTGTGAACATGTGTAGTACAAACTTTACAATTGTGTACCAACCCATTTTGCTAGTAGATTTATAGTTATATTACTAACTTTATTTTTAATATCAAATTTGAATAATCCTTATTAAATTGCTGTTAGTTACACTCCACTTATTAATCAATTCCCTCATTTCTTGCACACATAGTTTTCACATGTACCGTGTTTTGGTCACTGTTCTAAGTTCTGGAGCTAGTTCAATAAAAAAGAAAATGAAAGTCATTGCCCTTCATGCATGTTATATTATTATAATTTTTATTTCAATTTTTACTTTTTAATTTTTGTGGGTGCTTACTAGGTGTATATATTTATAGGATACATGAGATGTTTTTACACAGGCATGCAATACATAATAATTACATCATAATAAATGGGTTATCCATTCTCTCATTTATCCTTTGTGTTATAAACAATTAAGTTATACTGTTTTAGTTATTTTAAAATGTACAATTAAATTGTTAACTATAGTCACCCTTTTGTGCTATCAAATAGTAAGTCTTATTCACTCTTTATAACTATGATTTTATTGAACCTATTAACCATCCTCAACCCTCCCCTGCCCCACACTATCCTTCCCAGCCTCTGTCAACCTTCCTTCTACTCTCTATGTTCATGAGCTCCATCGTTTTGATTTTTAGATCCCACAAATAAGTAACAACATATGATTTTTGTCTTCCTGTGCCTGACTTACCTCACTTAACATAGTGAACTCCAGTCCCATTTGTGTTGTTGCAAATGACAGGATCTCATTCTTTTTATGGTTGAATAATATTCCATTGTGTATATGTACCACATTTTTTTATCCATTCATCTGTTGATGGACACAGGTTGCTTCCAAATCTTGGATCTTGTGAATAATGCCACAGCAACAAACATGGGAATGCAGATATCTCTTCAATATACTGATTTTCTTTCTTCTGGGCATATACCCAGTAGTGGGATTGCTGGCTCAATGTTTAGTTTTTGCAGAACCTCCAAAGTGTTCTACATACTAGTTGTACTAGTTACATTCCCACCAACAGTGTATGAGGGTTTCTTTTTCTCTACATCCTCACCAGCATTTGTTATTGACTAATTTTGGGATAAAAGTCTCTTTAACTTGGGTGAGATGATATCTCATTGTAGTTTTGATTTGCATTTCTCTAATGATCAGTGATGTTCAGCATCTTTTCATATGCCTCTTTGCCATTTGTATATCTTTTTTGAGTAATGTATAGTCAAATATTTTGCCCATTTTTAAGTCAGATTATTAGATCTTTTTTCATATAGAATTGTTCAAGCTCCTTATGTATTCTGGTTATTAATCTCTTTTCAGATGGATAGTTTGCAAATATTTTCTCTCATTCTGTGTGTGGTCTCCTCACTTTGTTGATTGCTTCTTTTGCTGTGCAGAAGCTTTTTAACTTGATGTGATCCCATGTGTCCATGTTTGAACGATGCTTGCATCCCAGAGATAATAATGGTCATAATAAACAACCTTTTAAATTTATTGTTGAATTTGGTTAGCTAGTATTTTCTTGAAGATTTTTGCATCGATATGCATCATAGATATTGGCCTTTAGTTTTTTGTTTGGTTTGTTTTGTTTTTTGATATGTCTTTGTCTGGTTTTGGTATCAGGGTAATACTGGTCTCATAGATTTGAGTTTTGAAGTATTATCTTCTCTATTTTTCAGAATAGTTTGAGTAGGATTGGGATTTGTTCTTTACATATTTGGTAGAATTCAGCAGCGAAGCTATCAAGTCCTGAGTTTTTCTTTCCTTGAAGAGTTTTCATTCTAGCTTCAGTTTTACTACTTGTTATTAGTTTGTTCAGGTTTTGCATTTCTTCATGGGTTCAAACCTGGTAGGTTGGACATCTCCAGAAATTTGTCTATGTCTTCTAGATTTTTCAATTTACTGGCATGTAGTTGGTCTATAGTGCAGATTAAGTCCAATTATTTTTTGTTGATATTCTTTATGGAAGATCTTTCCAATGCTGAAAATGGAATGTTGAATTCTCCAGCTATTATTGTTTTGGGGTCTATCGCTCTCATTCGCTCTAATAATATTTGCTTTATATATATGGGTACTCTAGTGTTATGTGCATATATATTTAAAATTGTTATATTCCTTTCCTGAATTGACCCATTTATATAGTGACCTTCTTTGTCCCTTCTTATAGTTTTTGTCTTGAAATCCATTTTGTCTTATATAAGTATAGCTACTCCTGCTCTTTCTTAGTTTCCTTTGGCATGAAATATCTTTTGTCCTCCCTTTATTTTCAGTCTATGTGTGCCTTTACAGGTTAAATGTGTTTCTTGTAGGCAACAGATCAATGGATCGTGTTTCTTTATCCATTCAGCCACTCTGTGTCTTTTGAGTGGAGAGTTTAATCCATTTACATTCAATGATTCAGAGTAATTATTGATAAGTAAGGACTTACTCTTGCCATTGTGTTATTTGTTTTCTGGCTGTTTTGTGGTCCTATCTTTCTTTTAATTGGTATTATTATTATTATTATTATTATTATTTTATTTATTTATTTATTTTGAGACAGAGTTTCACTCTTGTTGCCCAGGCTGGAGTGCAATGGCGTGATCTCGGTTCACCACACCCTCCACCTCCTATCCCAGGTTCAAGTGATTCTCCTGCCTCAGCCTGCTGAGTAGCTAGGATTATAAGCATGTGTCACCATGCCCAGCTAATTTTTTGTATTTTTTAGTAGAGACAAGGTTTCTCCATGTTGATCAGGCTGGTCTCAAACTCCCAACCTCAGGTGATGTGCCCATCTTGGCCTCCCAAAGTACTGGGATTACAGATGTGAGCCACCACACCCAGCCAGTATTATCTTTCTTTTTTCTTTCCTTCCTGTTTTCCTTTTAGTGAAGGTAATTTTCTCTGATGATGTGATTTTGTTTCTTGCTTTTTGTGTGTGTGTATCCATTGTATAATTCTTGGTTTTAGGTTACCATTGTGGTTGTAAATACTATTTTATAATACATTATTTTAAGTTGATAACAACTTAAAAATGTTTGTCTAAATAAACAAATAAGCAAAAAGAAAACTAATAAAGATTCTATGACTTAACTTCATCTCCCTACTTTTTAACTTTTTGTTGTCTCTATTTATGTCTTGTTGTACTATGTTTTGAAAAGCTGTTGTAATTATTTTAATTGGTTAATCATTTAGTACTTCTTCTTAAGATTAGTTTGCACATCACAGTGTTATAATATTACAGTTACTGTGTTATACTATTCTGTGTTTTTCTATATACTTATTTCAGTGAGTTTTGTCCTTCAGAAGGTTTCTTATCACTCATTAACATCCTTTTCTCTCTGGTTGCAATAGTTCCTTTAGTATATTGTGTAGGGCAGGTCTGGTGGTGATAAAATCACTTTGCTTTTCTTTGTCTGGGAAAGTGCTTATTTCTCCTTCATGTTTGAAGAATATTTTCACCAGATATAATAATGTAGAGTAAAAAGGCTTTTTTATTTGTTTGCTTATTTTCTTTTTTTCAACAGCATCTTCATATGTCATGCCACTTTCTCCTGGTCTGTGAGATTTCCACTGAAAAGTCTGCTGCCAGACATATTGGAGCTACATTGTATGCTACTTGCTTATTTTCTCTTGTTGCTTTTAGGATTCTTTTTTTATCCTTGACCTTTGGGAGTTTGATCATTAAAGGCCTCGAAGCAGTCTTCTTTAGATTAGATTTACTTCATGTTCTATAACCTTCCCTTACTTGGATATGTTTATCTAGTTTGGGAAGTTCTTCATTATTATCCCTTTGAATAAACTTTCTTCCTTATCTCTTTCTCTATATCCTTTTCAAGGCAAATCACTCTTAGATTTGCCCTTTTGAGGCTGTTTTCTGGATCTTTTAGGTGTGGCTTATTGGTTTTTATTCTTCTTTCTTTTTCTTTCTTTTTTTTTTTTTTTTTTGGTCTCCTCTGTATTTTCAAATAGCCTGTCTTCAAACTCATTAATCTTTCTTCTGCTTCATCAACTCTGCTATTAAGACTCTGATGCTTTCTTTCATGAGCCAATTGCATTTTTCAGCTTTGGAATTTCTGCTTCATTCTCTTTCATTATTTCAATCTCTGCTAAATTTATCTGATAGAATTATACATTCCTTTTCTGCGTTATCTCGAATTTCATTGAGTTTCCTCAACAGAGCTATTTTAATTTTCTGTCTGAAAGGTCACATATATTTGCCTCTCTAGGATTGGTCCTTAGTGTTTTATTTAGTTCATTTGGTGAGGTCATGTTTTGTTGGATTGTCTTGGTACTTTTCAGTGTTCATCTGTGTCTGGGCATTGAAGAGTTAGATATTTATTTCAGTCTTTGCAGTCTGGGCTTGTTTATACCCATCCTTCTTGGGAAGGTTTATCAGATATTCAAAGGGACTTGGGTGTTGTGTTCTAAGCTGTATCTGCTGTATGGGACACCTGAAGCCCAGTAACACTGTGGTTCTTACAGACTCATTGAGGTACCACCTTGATGGTCTTGGACAATATTCAGAAGAATTATCTGGATCACCAGGCAGAGACTCTTATTCTCTTCTTTTACTTTCTCCCAAACAACTGAAGTCTCTCTGTTCTGAGCCATGTGGAGTTGGGAGTGGAGTGACACAAGCTTCCCTGTGGCCATCACCACTATGACTGTGATGTGTTCTGTGTCATATCTGAAGCCATCACAGCACTAGCTCTCACTTATGGCCTGTTGTAACCACTCCCTGGCCAGTGAATGCTGCCTGGCCTTGGACTCACCCTTGAGGACAGAGTGTGTATTAGTCAGGGTTGTCTAGAGGGAAGAACCAATAATATATTTATAAGGGGAGTTTTTTAGGGAATATTAACTCACAAGATCACAGGGTCCCACTACAGGCCATCTGCAAGCTGAGAAGCAAGGAAGCCAGGCAAAATCCCAAAGCTGAAGAACTTGGAGTCTGATGTTTGAGGGCAGGAAGCATCCAGCACGGAAGAAAAACGTAGGCTAGGAGGCTAAGCCAGTGTAGCCTTTTCATGTTTTCTGCCTGCTTCATATAATGAACACATTGGCGGCTAATTAGATTGTGCCCACCCAGATTGAGAGTGGGTCTGCCTTTTACAGCCCACTGACTCAAATGTTAATCTCCTTTGACACACCCAGGATTAATACTTTGCATCCTTCAATCCAATCAAGTTGACAGTATTAACCATCACAGTGTGCTCCTCTCTGGCCCAGGGCAGGTCCAAAAATACTGTCTAAGATCCAAGGCCTGGAATCAAAGACCCCAAGAACCCAGCTGGTGCTCTATGATCGTGTGGCTGAATTGTTACCTACGGTACAAGACAAATTCTCCTTTACTTTTCCCTTTGCCTTACTCAAGGAGAAGTCTCTCCCTGTAGCCAACATAGCTAGGGATGGACCTGGTCTTACCTGAAGCCAGCAAGTCTCAGTGTCTCACCCAAGGCCCTTGATGTAGTACCTAGGTATTGCTGCTGTTTTTTCAGGACCCAAGGTCTCTTCAGTTATCAGGTGATAAAGCCTGCTAGAACTGATTCCTTCCCTTGAAGATATCAGGTGCCCTTCTGTCCAAGAGTTTGTCTAGAAATGTCATTCAGGGGCTAGGCCCTGAAAAGTGGGCCTCATGACTCTGACCAGTACCCTATCCTGCTGTGGCTTAGCTGGTATCCAAAATGCATAACAAAGTCCTCCCTGCTCCCTCCTTTCCTCAAGCAGAAGAAAGGGGTTTCTTTTGAAGCCACAAGTTGTGAAGCCTGGGTTTCGGTTAGAGGTGAGGCCAGTACTCCCTTAGCCACCCGGGCTGATGTCTCAAGTCAGTCTTGTGCACTCCTAGCCCTCTGGCTCTAGGCCCCTTTCCGCACTAGGATTCACCTAGGAGTTTCAGTCTTTGTGGCCTAAACTGCCTTTCAAGTTTATTTAAGACCCCGGAGCCTTTATCCTGTGGTGGTGATGGTTGCAGGAAATTAAGTTCTGACTGCTGGGATTGACAATTCCCCTCTGGCTAGGGCTGATTTAAATGCTCCCTCTGTAGTCAAGCATCAGCAGTGTTTGGTCAGCATTTTCTTTCTGCTTTAATATGGCAGCACTGAGTTCAATGCCTCACAACTGCTGAGTTCTTCCTCTCCCTAAGTTACGGAAATGCTCTCAGCACCATGCCTTCATTGCTGGAAAATGGGAGTGGGGTGGCGTCTGTGATTCAAGACAGTTTTTAGTATCTCTTCAGTGCCTCTTTCAGCTATGTGAATTGAAAACCAGGTACTGTGAGTGCTCACCTGAATTCTGGTTCTTAAGAAGGTGCTTTTGTGGTGTAAATAGTTGTTAAATTGGTGTCCTTGTAGAGTGGACAATCTATAGAGCCTTCTATTCTGCCAACTTGCCCCATCTCCTCATCTTGCAGCTTATATTATATGTTAACTGTAAAAGCTTTACTTAAAAAGAAAATTCTGCACATCAGTCATACCCATTTATCAAAAATGACTATTATTTTTTAAACTGGAAGATCTGACTGAGTCTCACTATTGCAGGTATTTTGATAACAAAGGTTATAATGGGAGTATGTTTTTATTCTAAGTCCTAACTTTTATCATTTTAACACATATGTAAAATATTTCACTCTGCTTAATTACCAGTAAGCCATTTGATATGCTTTCTGGACTTTTAAGAAAGATTTATTTCCACTACCTTAAACAATTTTATAGTATGGTGGGCAGAATAATTGCACCTACCAAAGATGCCCACAACCCTATCTCTGGAATTTGTGAATATGTTGTAATTCAGGGCAAAAAGGACTTTGCAGATGTGATAAAGCTAAGAATGTTAGGATGAGGAGATTTTCCTGGATTATCCAAGTGGACCAACTCTGATCACATGAGGCCCTAAAGTGGATAATTATTACTGATTGTGGTCAGAGATGTGAAAACAGACAGAGAACGAAGGGCCAAAGACCTTCAATATGACCAGTCTCACGTCTTTCACTTTAAAAGCGGAGGAAGGAGGGAGATCATGAAACAAGGAGCGTGGCAGCCTCAAGAAGCTGTGAGTGGCCCTCACCTGACAGCCAGAAAGAAAATGGGGACCTTGGTTCCACCATTATTCTGTTTTAGAATTGCAAGAAGCATCCTTTAAAGCGATAAGGAAAGAAAACAAAAGTGATAAACTTTAAGTATTTGGTTTGTGCTTAAGCCCTAGGCATTCTTTATATATGCTTATTCAGAATTGTATGGTTCCCTTCAGCTGTTAGCTATAGGCATCTAGTGATAAATAAGATAGTTTAAGACTAAATACATATCTTACAATTATATTATTGGCAATATGCAGCATAGGGTAATTTTGGAGCATTGTTCTGTTTCTAGAGCCCAGTATTTGCACCATCACAATCTAACAAAATAAATAAAATAGGACAACATAATTTTCAAGTACCTAAAAAATTATAGAATTATATTTTTTTAAAAATTCAGCTTCACTTTTTTTGAAATGATTATATTACTTTCTGTATTATATTCCCTTCTTATACTCTATATTTGATATTGTGCATGATATAAACAAGTGTTAAGCTGAAAGTCAATAGTGTTGGTGTCTCATAAAAATACTTCCTTTGAACAATTTGGCAAGCCTCCTAAGTTCTCTAAATTTCAATTTTTTAATTTGACAATGATACATTTGTAAAAGGTGATTTATTTATCTGATCATTTTGTAAACATTTATTAGAAGAAATTGCTCATATCCTCTACTTTTGAAATTTCAAATATAGTCAGTGGTACTCTACAAACCCATCTTAAAAAATTCTTATTTACCAAATATAGTATTCATACTACTATGTAAATTATTTTGTTGCTTCCTAATACAGGTTTGCATGTCGAAAATATATAAAGAAATTAGCATTACTGTAATAATTTTCTTTAAAACAGTGCATTTGATAAGAGACTAATAAGCTATGAGACATAGCCATTGGAGATAATACTTTTCCTCATTGTTTTTGATTTTCTAAATCCTTTTCACTTACCATTTAATCATTTGAACTATCTATTGTGTATTCATTTGTTTCTGTCACTTCTCTCTCTCTTTACTTACTTCATTATTCATTTTTAATCTGGGGAAATACATTTCTAGGTTTTATGTAATATCTAACAACCTTAGTTTTTGTCCTAAATATATTGAATAAACTTCCTGTTGGAAATTTTAATAAATCGACTAATTTTAAATGGTGATTTTTGGCAACTTTTTAAAGCTTTCAATCTAGGTTTCTATATTAATTTTTCAAATAACTATATCAGTTGCATATTTTTAGGTATATAACCTGAGTTGCATGATAAGGACATATACTCCATCTACATCATTCTTGCATTGTTTTAAGGGAATATAACAAGTATGAGTTTTTAATTTATTTTATTCTGTGAGAAATCTGATTTTTAGAAAAAAACGACTGTTCCATTTCCGGGGGATTTTAGATTATAACTTTAAAAACAGCAGACCCTTCTCCCACCTATCTTATAAACTGATGGGACTAATTAATAATTGGTGAAATTAATTTGCCTTTTTTGGAAGGCAAACTAGTTATATACCTAAAACATTAAAAATATGAGTTCCCCATCAAAATAATTTATGTTATACTAAATAATAATATTATATTTGAAAATACAAGTTAAAAAACCATAGATTGACGTATAGTTTCATATATAAAAATATTTTCCCAAACACTATATGGTGGCAAAAAAATAAGAAGAAAACTAAAGGCCTCACAATTTCAGATTGATTAATAACTATAATATATACATAAAAAAAACTACATAGTAATTCATGGTTATTACATAGATGTGCATGTATTAATTTGAAGAGACATTTATGCTATATTGCTATATAAATTAACTCAGTTATAAAACTAGAATATAATCCCATCGCATAAATATTCTTAGGAAAAGTCTAAGCATAGACTTAAAATAATATTCTTAAATGTCTGTTCATTTCTTATTGCTTTACAAACTTACTGTTTACCACTAACTTAGTGGCTTACAACAGAGCAAATTTATTATCTTATATTTCTATGAGTCAAAAGTTTAAAAAGAGCATTATGGGGCAAAAATCAAGGTGTCTGCAGGGCTGTGTTCCTTCTGGCAGCAGTAGGAAAGAATCCACTTCTTGCTTATTTCAGCTTTTATAGGCTTCCTGCATTCCTTGGCACATCACCCCTCTATCTGCAAAGCCAGATACGCCTTTCTCACATCATTATGACCTCTGCTTCTGTATTCACATCTTCGCTGACCCTGACTCTCTTGTCTTCCTCTTTCACATTATAAGGACCTTTGTGATTATATTAGATGCACACAGATAATAATCTTTCCATCTCATGATCTTCAGTTAAATCACAGCTGCCAAATTCCTTTTGCTGTGTAAAGTAATATATTCGCAGAGTCAGGATTTTTCATGTAGACATTTTTGGAGATCTGTTTTTCTGCCTACCACAAAAAGGTATTTATTTTTATTTCTTTTTTATTTCAGATAATTTCTGACCCTTCCTTCCCCACTCTGATCCACTAGCAAGTAATCATTATTAGCCAAATAGTGTATATCCTCCCAGATTATGTTTACATATATGTTTACACAGATAGGTAGATACTTATTACATCATGGAATCATACATTCTGTTATTATCCTTAAATTTTCCTTGAAATATATACTCTGAATATTTTACAGAATTTTTGTATAGTCCTCCTGTAGGTTTATGAACACAGTTTTAATTTGACAGTTGCTGCCAAATTGCTCACAAAAATGTTGTAAAATTAGAAACCCACCTCCTGTGTCTGCAGGTAGTTTTTTCTTCACAATTTTTGTAAAGGTTGGACATTATTATTCATTATAATATTTGTAAAATTGGAAAAATATCTGCTAATGTATTTCCATGAATGCTACTGAATGCAATAATCTCTTTGTAAATATTGTGATAAAAAAATCTAAAAAGAAAATGTGACAATTGCTATGTGTTAAAAAGAATTGCCAGAAATTAAAATCTTTTAAAAACAACAAAAATGCTTTGCAGTACAGCGATGTTGGGAAAATCAATAAATAAATTCATGAAATAGATGACAGTCAAGGAAAAAAATAAGAATATTAACACTACATTATTTAGCAAAAAATGTCAGGGAAACTGGCTGAAACAAATACAAAATTAAGTCAAGCCTTATTTTATACATTACTTCAAATTTTAATATCAGATAAATGTCAGTCTGAAAAAAATCAATTAACCAATAACTTATAAAACAGAAGATATATACACTGATTAATAGGTCTTAGATTTAAAAAAAAATTAAAGTAATAGAAATGTGACAAATCACAAAGTAAAATGGTCAGTGTATTTCACCATGTAAATATTTAAAATGCTTTTGAAAATCTAAAAACAAAAAAGTAAAAGACAACAATAAACCAAAAAATTCGTTTGGAAAATACTTGTCAAACAAAACTGTAATACTTTCAATAAGTATTAAAATTAAATAAGGCTATTAATAAATGACTGAGATTATTTAATTCATGGACTACATTCATGAAACACATTTAATTCTCAGAAGTGTAAATGCTATACAAATAAAATAAAGACTCTAGAAAATAATGTATTTAAATTAAACATTCTAATCAAGTTAAAAAAGCTCTTTTGTAAACCTATCATTTTATCCCATGAAACTATAATAATGCCTGGTACATAGGAAGACACTTAAATATTTATTAAAGAGAAAAATGAATGAATGATTTCTTCATAGCATTATTTATAATATTCAAAATTTGGAAATAACCCCTATGTGCAACCCAAATAAAAGAAACAGTTAAATAAATGATACCTAAATAAAAAATATCAATTAGGTAACATAAATCATGTTTTGGAAAATATTTTATATCATCTGAAAAAATGTTTAAAAGATAATTTTCAACATTAAGCCTGAGTCCTTTTATAATTAGTTATGACATCAATGAGTTTTCTCTAATTATATAGATAACGAAATACAGCTACAGCTGATCTCATTTTTTCTTAGTTCTGCTTACCCAAAGAAGTAGATTGTGTAAACTCTAAAGGCACCTCAACTTCTCTGAGGCCATGCAAAGCCTCCTTACCTCAAAGCTCTTGCCTTGTTGATACATGAAGTCACTCTTTTCCTGCTGCTAACTCTTCATACTACTATGGCCTTACCACCCTTTATACCTACTTAAGCAGCAAAGTCATTGAACCCACAATAAAATAGCCTGGAATAATATTCTGAACCATTCAAATAAGTTACAAATCGATTCTGCTGCTGTCTTGAGTTAATTCTTATACTTACACCTTATCGATCCCTGTCTGTTGCTTTGAAACTGTTTTACTTCTGGAGCACAATCCTCGCTTTACAGAGCCATGCCTTCTCTGGTAACTCAAATACTCCTGGCCATGCGTACACCCTCTTCTTTTTACCTCAGCAGATTTTATATCAGAAAGATGTAATTTAAAACTAGATTATCCATGATCCCAACATTATAAATACTACATATACAAAACAGTGAGTTTTGGCAGGATAAACTGAGCTTTATTTCTCTACATCATCTGTCCCATGCTATCACCCCATCATTGACACCATCTTCCTCTCTTACAGGTGGGTTGATCATGGGAACTCATTATAAATATAAAATGCTTTGTAATATTCTTTGAGGAGGGGGACTATTTTTTCTGAGAAGAGGGGGAAACAGTGATTGGAATAAAACCAGAGTCTAAATTATATGCTTGTAAAAAATTAATTCAAGTTAGGTTTATGGCACTACAAGGATTTAGGAAAAATTGTATTTGAGATTCTCTAGAGCAGTGTGGCCATAAACAGGTTTTCTAATTTTTCTCTGAAATGCAGTGCGTGGGTATTGAACTCTTCCTTACTTTTTGAAAACGAAAGGTGTTCTAGGCCCTAGTCCTAGAATTAGTCATTTCTCCAAGGATCTCTGGCCCCTTTTCTTGAAGAATGGAACCCAATTCTGACTGCTAGGGACACTGTTATTGGAGTGTCCTTGATTCTTGACCCTCTTAGTTTAGAGCAAAAAAAAAATACAGGTTTATGTGATAATTGATTTACAGGCATGCACCTATAAATATTTCTATATGTAATTCTCGCACTTGCTCTCATTCTAATAAGCTGGCGTGAAAGTAATTGGTGCTATTATTTTTAATGGCAAAAACCGCAATTTAATGGCAAAAACTGCAGTTACTTTTGCACCAACTTAACATCTATCTATATTACGGGAAACTTGAGTTCATACGAATGTTGCCAGCTCCAATACACTACCACATAAATTATTCTAGCATCTTCCCCTTGAGTCTCTGTAACCTCCTATTCCAAGAATAAGAAACTTGTTTTTTACTACCTGCCATCAACATACTTGTTTATTTTCAGTGTACATGTATAATTCCAGAATTGTTATTTCATATGCTTGTGAAAGCAACTTTATCAACTAGATTATGGGACTTGTGTTCAGTTGCATGCTTTTTAAAATGTTTTAAATTAACAGACTTTTAGAGCAGTTTTATGTTTACAGAAAGCTAAAAGAACAGAGTTTACATATACCCTCTCTCCCTCCACACTTAGTTTCTCCCATTGTTAATGCTTTGTGTTAATATGATAGTTGTTACACCTGATGAACCAGTATTGAATACATTATTATTAACTAAAATCCATAGTTTACCTTATCATTTACTCTTGATGCTGAACATTCTATGAGTTTTGACAAATTGATGACATCAATCTACCATGACAATATTATACGGAAAAATTCACTGTCTAAAAATCCCTTGTGCTCCTATTATTTCTTTCTTCTGTCCTTTAAACATCTTGAATCCACAACCACAGAGTTTTTTCTGTCTCCACAGTTTCCTTTTTACAGATTATCAAATAGTTGAATAATACAACATGTACCCTTTTTAGACTGGCATCTTCCAATTAACAATATGCATTTCAAGTTCCTCCATGTCTTCATTGCTTGATAGATCTTTTATTTTCATGGCTGAATAATATTCCACTGTATGAATGTGCCATGCTTTGTTCATCCACTTATCTACTGAAGGACATCTGGCTGTTTCCAAGTTTTGGAAATTATGAATAAAGCTGCTATAAACATATGTGTGCGGGTTTTTGTGTGGATATGAGCTTTAAACTCATTTTGATAAATACCAAGGAGTGTGATTGCTGGATTTGTATGGTAAAACTATGTTTAGTGTTATAAAACTGGCAAAACTCTCCTCCAAAGTAGCTGTACCATTTTGCAGTTCCAGCAGATATGAATGAGAGTTCTTGTTGCTCCATATTCCTACCAGCATTTGTCATCATCACTGTATCAAATTTTATCTATTCTAACAGGTGTACAGTGGTATCTCACAGTTGTTTGAATTCTCAATCGCCTAATAACATATGATGTTGAGCATCTTTTTATATGCTTATTTGCTGTCTGCTATTGTTTGTTTATCCCTCATGAATCTCATGTTGAAATTTAATCTCCAATGTGGAGGTGTTGGGAGGTAGGGTGTAACTGTAGGTGTTTGGTTCTTGAGGATAGATCTCTAATGAATAGATTAATTCCCTCCCTCAGAGGTGAGTGAGTTCTCACTTTAATAATTCCCAACAGAGTTTGCTCTTGAAAAGAGGCTAGCACTTCTCCCCTTTCACTCTTGGTTTCTTTCTTGACATGTGATCCCTGCCCACAGTGGCTTCCCTTCATCTTCAACCATAATTGGAAGCAGCCTAAGGCCTTCACCAGATGCAGTTGTTCAATCTAAAATCAGAATCACGATTTTAGACCTTTTTAGACTGGCATCTTCCAATTAACAATATGCATTTCAAGTTTCTCCATGTCTTGATTGCTTGATAGATCCAGATAGATTCTGGATAAATCTTTTTTTGAAAAAAATGAATCACTCAGATTCAAGTATTTCTTTACAGAAAGACTAAACAAACTAGGACATCATCTGTATATCTTCTTTTGTGAGCTATCTGTCTAGATCTTGTACTCATTTTTTTCATCAGAATTCTTGTGAGTTTTAAGATTTCTTCCTGTATTTTGAATGTGAAGCATTTTTTAGATAGGTGTTTTGCAAATATTTTATCCCAGTCTGCAGCTTTTAAAAAATTCTCTTTACAGTGTCTTTTGCACAACACAAGCTTTTAATATTAATTAAGTAAAACCTACCAATTTCTTTTTCTTTGGATAGATCTTACTTTTGGTACTGTATTTAAAAACCCATCGTGAAACACAACATCACTTAGACTTTCTCTTATGTTGTCTTCTAGTTTTACTGTTTTGAATTGTACATGTAGGTCTGTGTTGCATATCAAGTTAATTTTGTGAAAGGTGACAGGTATATTGTGTGGGCCCTTTATTGTTCCATATATCTCTTTTTTTAACAACAACATTGTCTTGATCAACATAGTTTAATAGTAATTTTCAAATTCTTGTATTGTAAGTCTTCCATCTTTGTTTTTCTTCCTTTCCATATTTATTTTGTAATACATTTTAGGCATCCACTAAATAACATGCTAAAATTTTCATTGGATTTTCATTGAATCAGTGCATCTAATTGAGAAGTATGAACATCTTAACCATATTGACTCTTTCTAGTCATGAATATGGAATTTAACTCCAATTGTTTAGATCTTAGATTTCTTTCATCAGAGTTTTGTTGTTTATTTCACATATATATATTCTTCGTATTTTGTTTTTCTATGCCAAACTAAGTATTTTAATTTAAGGTGTTATAGTAATTCTTGTGTATTTAATTTCAAATTCTAATTGTTCATTGCTGGTGTATAGGAAAGCAATTGACTTGTGTATGTACCCATACCTCAGAGATATTGCAGGTCTGGTTCTTCACTAAGGCAATAAAGAGAAATGCAATAAAGAAAGTCACACAAATTGTTTGTTTCTCAGTGTGTATAAAAATTATATTTATACTATACTGTGATAGTATTATATCTCAAAATAATGTGCAGGCCTTATTTAAAATATACTTTATTGCTAAAAATGAGTAACAATCATTTGAGCCTTCAGTGCATTGTATTCTTTTTTTTAGTGGAGGGTCTTGACTCAAAGTTGATGGCTGCTGACTAATTAGTGTTGTGCGGGCTGAAGTTTGCATTGGCTGTGCCAATTTCTTAAAGTAAGACAACATTGAAGTTTCCCATATCAATTGACTCTTCCTTTCATGAAAGGCTCCTCTGTAACATGTGATACTGTTTGATAGCATTTAATTAACAGTAGAACTTCTTTGATAATTGAAGTCAATACTCCAAAACCTTGCTGCTACTTTATCAATTGATATATTTTTCTAAACCCCTTGTTGAGATTTCATATTCACACAGCCTTTTCACCAGAAATATATTCCACTGCAAAAAACCACCTTTATTGTCATCTATAACAACTCCTAATTGATTCAAATTTTCTCTTAAGATTTCAGCAATTTAATCTTCTAATTGCCACTTCTACTTCTAGTTCTCTTGCTATTTCTACTATATCTACAGTTATTTCTTCTACCAAAGTCATGAACACCTCAAACTCATCCATTAGGCTTGAAACCAACTCATTTCAAACAACTGTTAATGTTAATGCTGATATTTTGACATCTTCTAATGATTCCTGGATGTTCTTAATGGCATCTGGAATGGCAAATTATTTCTAGATAGTTTTCAATTTACTTTGCCAAGATGCAACAAAGAAATTACTATTTATGGAAACTATAGCTTTATAAAATATTCTTAAATAATAAGGCTTGAAAGTCAAAATTACTCCTTGATCCATGGACTGCACAATGGATTTTGTGTTGGCAGGCATGAAAACACTATGAGCCTTGTATGTCTCCATCAGACCCCTTCACTGACTAGGTTTATTGTCAATTACTAGTAATATTTTAAAAGCAATCTTTTTCTCTGAATAGTAGGTCTCAACACTGGGCTAGAAATATTCAGGCTTTCTTATTTAATTTATAGAGCACAGGCAGAGTAGATTCAACATCACTGATAAGGACTTTAGGATTTTTAAAATGATAAATGTGTACTGCCTTCAACTTAATGTCGCCAGCTGCATCAGCCCCTAACAATTGAGTCAGCCTGTCCTTTGAAGTTTTGAAGCCAGTCATTGACTGCTCCTCTCCAGCTATGAAAGTCTTAGATGGAATCTTCTTTCAGTATAAGACTGTTTCATCTACACTGAAAATCTATTGTTTAATGTAGTACTCTTCATCAATTATCTTAGCTCAATCTTCTGGCTAACTTGCTGAAGCTTCTACATCAACACATGCTGCTTCACATTGCACTTTTATTTTATGGTGATGGTTTCCTTTCTTAAACTTCATGAAATGACCTCTACTAGTTTCAAACTTTTGCTCCTCTATTACCCCTTTCAGCCTTCATGGAACTGAAGGGGCCTTATTCTAGATTAGTCTTTGGCCTATAAAAAAGTTGTGCTTGGTTTGATCTTTTATCCAGGCAACTACAACTTGCTCCATATCAGCAATAAGGCTATTTTGCTTTCTTATCATTCATGTGCTCACTGGAGCAGTGTTTTTAATTTTATTGAAGATCATTTCTTTTGCATTTACAGCTTGGCTAACTGATGTAAGAGGCCTAGTTTTAGGCTTATTTCAGCTTTTGACATGCCTTTCTCACTAAGATTAATACTTTCTAGCTTTTAGTATAAAGTGAGAGATGTGTGACTCTTCCTGTCACTTGAATGTGTAGAGGTCATTGTAGTGTTAATTTACCTAATTTTGATATTGCTGTAACTTAGGGAACAGGGAAGCCCAAGGAGAGGGACAGAGATGGGGGACCAGTCATTGGTGAATCAGTTGGAGCACACACAGCATTTTTTATTAAGTTCTCCATCTTATATGAGGATGATTCATGGTGACCCAAAACAATTACAATAGTAGCATCAAAAGTCACTAATGGCAGATAACCATAGAAGATATAATAATAATGAAAAAGTTTGAAATATTGTGAGGATTTCTAAAATGTGACACAGAGACATGAAGTGAGCACATGCTGTTGGAAAAATGACAATTATAGACTTGCTCAATGCAGGGTTGCTACTAATCTTTAATTTGTAATAAATACAATATCCATGAATCATAATAAAGCAAAGTGAAATGAAACAAGGTATACCTGTATTAGCCTTATATCCTACAAGCGTACTATAATTGCCTGTTAGTTCTAGGAGTTTGTCATTGTAGTTGAATCTTTGTGATTTTCCACAAAGATAATTATGTAATCTGCAAACAAATATTTTCATTTTTTTTTCCCATTTGTATACAATTTTAATTACTTTTGTTGGCTTATTGCAAGACTTCCGGCAAGATGTTGATAGAAATGGTAAGAGGCAACATCTTTGTTTTGTTCCTGATTTTGGGAAAGCATCTAACCTCTCAGCATTAAGTACAATGTTAGCTGTAGTTATCTTTTTGAGACACTCTGTATTACATTAATAAAGTTCCCCCTATTCCTAGTTTGCTGAGATTTTTTTTTTTTTTAAATGAATGAATGTTGTTGTATCGAACATGTTTTCTGTACTTATTGATATGATAAAACTTTTTTTTCTTTTTTTAGCTTGTTGATGTAATGGATTACACTGACTTATTTTTGAATGTTGATCCAGTTTTCCCTACCTGGAATGAATCATACTAAGTAACGGTATATAATTATTTTTATATATTGTTAGATTTTATTTGGTAATATTTTGCTGAAGTTTTTCACATTTAGGTTCATGATGGATATTGATCTATGGTTTTCTTTATTGTAATATTTCTCTCATTTAAATACTAAATGATTTGGGGTTTATGCTAACCCAATACAGTAAGTCAGGCAGTATTCCTTCTGCTTCTGTTATCGGGAAGACATTGTAAAGCAATGCCATAATTTCCTCCTTAAATGTTTTGTGGAATATACCAGTGAGTCCATCTGGGCCTAGTACTTTCTGATTTGAAAAGTTATTAATTATTGACTCAATTTATTTAAGAAGTATAGATATATTCATTTTATATATTTCTTCTTTTGTGAAATCTGAAAATTGTGAGATGTTTCTTTTAAAAAATTGGTCCATTTCATCTAAGTTATCAAATTTATAGGCATAAAGTTGCCCATAATATCCCTTTTAATATCCACAGATTCAGTAGTGATAGTTCCTCTTTCATTTCTGATGTGATTATTATTTGACCTCTTTTTTTTTTTTTTTTTTTTTTTTCTTATATAGCTTGGCTTGAAGTTTATCTAAAAGAATCAGATTTTGCTTTTATTGATTTACTCTGGGGATTTCTTGTGTAAATTTTATTGATGTCTGCCCTAATGTATATGTTTTCTTCTCTCTACATTAGATTAAATTCACACTCCTATTTCTAGTTGTCTAGGAAGGAAACTTAGATTTTTTTTTATTTTAGATATTCTTTCCTAACACATATATCAAATGCTAAAAATTTTCCTTTAAGCAGTTACTATAGCTGCATTTCACAAATTTTGATAAGTGTATTTCTCTTTTAACTTTGTTTAAATCTTAAAAAAAATAAAACATAAAAAATAAAAACATTTCTTGGGATTCATTCTTTGACCTGTGTGTTACTTAGAGATATGTTGTTTAATTTCAAAATATTTGGGGATTTTCCAGCTATTTGGTTTTTAGTTTACTTTTGATTTGTAGTCTGGGAGTATATTTTGTATAATTTATATTCTGTTATTTATGTTAATGTGTATTTTATTGTGCAAAATATGGTCCATGGTCCATGCTGTCATTATGAATTGAATGTAGTCTTCCCAAAATTTATACATTAAATGTCCCAACCACAATAGATTTTTATTAGTGTTAACATTAATATCTTTCTTCATCATTTTACTTTAAATCTGTCTGTGTTTCTATACTTAAAGTGGGTTTCATCTAGACAGTATAGTTGTTGTTGTTATCTTTGTATTCACTCTGTCATTCTCTCTTATTCATGCATTTAAACCATTGATGTTTGAAGTAGTCATTGATGTGGGTGGATAAATATCTATTATATTTGCAACTATTTTCTACCCACTGGACTTGTTATATGTTTACTATTTTGTCTTCCACTTGTTTTCTGTCTTCCCCAGTTTTAATGGAGAATTTTCATGAATCCATTGTCTTTTTTCTGTTAGCATATCAATTATACCTTTCAAAACTTTTTTTAGTGGCTGCCATTGCACTTACAACATCCATTTACAACTAATCTGTGTCTACTTAGTTAACGCTGCACTGCCTCATAGATAGTGCATACCTTAAAGAGAACACTCCCAATTCCTCCCTCCCATCCCTTATAACATTGCTGTCATTCATTTTACTTATCCATAAGCTATGACCACCAAATACATTGTACCAGTTATTTATTTTGAACACTGTTTTCAGTTAGATAAATTAAACACAAAAAACATACAATCTTTATTCTATCTTCATTCTTTCTCTAACAACCTTCCTTTTTTTATGTAGATCTAATTTTCTGACCTATATTATTTTCATTTTCTCTGAAGACTTCTTTTAACATTTCTTGCAAGCCAGATCTACTGGGAACAGATTCTCTCAATTTTTGTTTGTCAAAAGAAGTCTAGTTCTTCACTTTTGAAGGATTATTTCATTGGATACAGAATTCCGGTGTGGTGGGATTTTTGCTGTTGTTGCTTTGGTTTTTCTTTCAGCACTTTAAATACTAACTTCATTCTCTTCTTGCTTGCATGAATTTTTTGGAAAAAAAATTCCTATGTAATTCTTATCCTTGCTCATCTATAAGTAAGTTGTCTCTCCTGCCATTCCTGGCCCTTTTGATTATTTTTTATTTGTCTTTGACTTCTGACGTTTTGAATATGGTGTGCCTAAGGTATATAATTTTTTATTCTTATTTTGCTTAATGTTCTCTAAGCTTCTCGCATTTGTGGTTTGTGTCTCATCGATTTTGGAAAATTGTTAGTCATTGTCACTTTAAATAATTTTTTGTTGTTGTTCCTTCCTTTCTGTCTTTTCCATATTGCCATTAAACCTATATTAAATATTTTATAATTGTTCTACATGTTGTAAATATTCCTTTCTGCTTTTTTATTTTCTCTTTGCTCTTTAGTTTGGGAAGTTTTCATTAGCATTTATTCAACATCATTGATACTTTCTTTGGCCATGCCCAGTCTACTGGTAAGCCCATCAACTCCATTATTGATATCTCTTATAGTACTTTTAAAAATTTAGCACTTACCTTTATTTTTCTTCCTTAGAGTTTCTATCTCTCTCTTTACATCACTCATTTGTTCATCTTTTTTTCCCATTATCACACATAGCATACTCATCATAGTTATTTTAAATTCATAGTGTGATATATTAAAAAACCTCTGGCATAACTGAATCTGTTTCTAATTTTTGCCCTGTCTCTTCGAATTGTATATTTTTTGACTTTTAGTATAATTTATAATTCCTTTGTTGAAAGATAGACATATTGGGTCAGTTAAAAGGCACTGAGGAAAATAGATCTTTAGTGTGAGGTTTTATGTTTTTTCTGGCTAGGATTTAGGCGTGTTTACTGTTTTCTATATCTGTAAGTTTCAGAGGCTAAAATTTATTCTGTTGTCTTTGTTTTTGTTTCTTTTCTTTTCTTTATGTTTCTTTAGATCCTCCTTCTTAAATAATGCTTTAAATTTTCAGTTCTTTCCATTGTAATTGCCTATTATTATGCAGGAATCCTATTGATGTGGTGGTAAGGTATGGGGGGAAATAAAGTTTTCTATTGTCCTGTGATTAGATTGCAATCTTTCAGTGAGCCTGTGACTTAGGGCTGTGATCTTTACAAATTCTTGCCAGTGCTTTTCCCCTCAGAAAGGAACTGGAATTAGGTATTCCCATCCCCCCGTGTCAGGCTCCTGTAAAACCTACAGTGGTTAGGTTCTGGTAAAATAATTTGACTTGAGGGAAGGCTTTTGTTAAGGAGAACAGAATCCTCTGGTTATATTTTTAAATGGTTACTTTTCCTCTTCCCCTGCCAGGGGATTTTTTTCAGATCTTTGCCCTGATAATTTGCTGGGACTTCTGGGGGTCAAAACTTATGAAAATGTGGGTCCCCCAACAAGGCTGCTCTCCATCTAGTTCTTAAGTTTCAAGGTTGTGCACCTGAGCTGCCAGCAATTCAGTGATTACTGTTTAGGTTTCCCTATCCCAGAGCTAGCTGCAGCAATAGGTTCCTGCTCCTGGGCTTCTTTTCTAAAAAGCTGTGATGCTCTGTATTTGCCTATGTCTCTAATTTGAAGGAGAGCAGCTTGCCTTTGCTGGATTTAAGAAAAGTTGAAGACATTAAAGTTTTTAGCTCTTTTTTCTTGTGAAGATGAGACTGATGACTTCTAAGTTTCTTAAGTGTCTGACCTGAGACACTTAACATTTTGGATCTCTGTTTGGTTTCATTTATATTGATCATTTATTTGCCTTTAGTCTTATAGACTCTATTCATTTCCAGAATTATGCAGGCCAATATCTTATTCCCCATAATTCTCAGTGAAATTGTTTCAAGCATTTATAGTACAATGAATGTCTTTCATCATATTCTACATTCCATCCTATGATCCCCTGATCTCCTAAGTAATCTGGCATTCATCTGTGTACATTAAAGTTCACTCATTATCCTATAAAGTTATATGAGTTTGGACTAATGCACAGTGATATATATTCACCATTACAGTATCACAAACACCAGGCTTACTACCCTTAGTAATACCCTCTGCTTCACTCATCCAACCCCTCCCCATCTTGAACCCATGACATCCACTAATATGTTTACAGTAACTATAGTTTTGCCTTTTTCATAATGTCATATAATTGAAATCATATAGTATCTAACCTGTTTAGATAGGCATCTTGCATTTAAAATTCATCCACATCTTTTGGTGGCTTGAGTACTCATTTTTAAAGCACTGAATAATATTCCATGCATTACAGTTTTCTTACTCCTTAGTTCAGTTAGGTCTGAGTTCCTGTCCCATTACTGAGAAGAGGCATGTGGACACTGGAGAGTGAGTAAGGCAGAGTAAGGTTTAAGTGAAAGGAAAGCTCTCAGCAAAGACAGGGACCTGAAGTGGGTCACTGGAAATGGGTCTGAGTTCTGTTTTTTTTATTTTATGTAGCAAGAACAAGGGAGTCTTCTGTGGGTTCTTCCCAAATGGGAAAGGTAAAGCTCCCTCCTAAGGATGTTGCATCTGTGCATGCCTGGGGTTGGCCATAGTGTCTACATCTTGGTTATAACCCATGAGTGCATAAGCGAAACCTACAGGGGGGCTAAAACCACAATGTTGATGTCATGTTAATGATATTATAATGAGGTGGGTCCAATTAAAGATATTTAGGTTGATTTATTTCACCTGCACTTAAGTTGGGACAGTCCCTACTGAGCAAACATCCTGGCATAAGAAGAAGTTCTTAATCAAATTTCTTCCCATTATCTACATGGGCAGTGCAGGTGTGGTCCCAAAGTGTTTTTCCACTCCCAAGACC